>NC_064927.1:432826965-433129996 GCF_023897955.1 Schistocerca gregaria
CAGAATTTGGTAAATTCCTGAAATGGCTCAAACATCAATCTCTCGTTGCACTCACGGCAGTTAATCAGCTGTGAGCCGGCCGCGGTGGTCTCGCGGTTCTAGGTGCTCAGTCCGGAACCGCGCGACTGCTACGGTCGCAGGTTCGAATTCTGCCTCGGGCATGGATGTGTGTGATGTCCTTAGGTTAGTTAGGTTTAATTAGTTCTAAGTTCTAGGCGACTGATGACCACCGATGTTAAGTCGCATAGTGCTCAGAGCCATTTGAACCAATCAGCTGTGAGATAAACATTTATATTTACTAAACTGCTGTTTAGGTGGTTTTATTTCGCGAATCATGTCTTGCTTGCATTTTGTTGTTATCTCGTTCTTAATAGAACGGTACTCGAACTATGCAACGTGTGAGTTATCATCCGTTTGACACCAACACAGCTATCAAACTTTAATATCGACCACAACTTTAGAACTGTGGGGATAAAGACGGAAACGTTTGCAAGTACAAGAAGACTCCAGAATGAGATTTTCACTCTGCAGCGGAGTGTGCGCTGATAAGAAACTTCCTGGCAGATTAAAACTGTGTGCCCGACCGAGACTCGAACTCGGGACCTTTGCCTTTCGCGGGCAAGTGCTCTACCATCTGAGCTACCGAAGCACGAGTCACGCCCGGTGCTCACAGCTTTACTTCTGCCAGTATCTCGTCTCCTACCTTCCAAACTTTACAGAAGCTCTCCTGCGAACCTTGCAGAACTAGCACTCCTGAAAGAAAGGATACTGTGGAGATATGGCTTAGCCACAGCCTGGGGGATGTTTCCAGAATGAGATTTTCACTCTGCAGCGGAGTGTGCGCTGATATGAAACTTCCTCGCAGATTAAAACTGTGAGCCCGACCGAGACTCGAACTCCGGACCTTTGCCTTTAATGGGCAAAGGCAAAGGTCCCGAGTTCAAGTCTCGGTCGGGCACACAGTTTTAATCTGCCAGGAAGTTTCATACAAGAAGACTGCTAATTAAAAAGAAAAAAAGACGCATCTGCCCACCATCAACGGCAGACCTTAGGTAAGCAAATAGCTTTACAGCAGACTAAAGATTTCATTAAATTTCACTATGGTATCTGAAATTTCTTGTCAAGTGTACTCGTATATGTTCTGCAGGCATGAAAACTAAATTATTTCCGCTCATTATATTACTTCGGCTTATTAACCCTTAAAGTCAAAACAATTGACAAACATACATTATGGAACGTAATGAAGAAGAAAAGATAATAAAGAGTAGCCATGCAGCAGAACAAGTTAACAAATTGAAGACACAGACAGTGAAGGCTTGGTATGAAATTTCCTGGGAGAGGACGCACATTACGACAAACATGATATCAGCAGCAAGAAAACCGCAGACCGGTCTAGTACAAAATAAAGCTGACAAAATTTAAATACCTGTATGAGTGGACAGAACCCCACTTATGAGACATAGAAGTCTTCGTACCACGTATTAACATAATATAAATGAACTACCAACCAACTAAAAGCATCTACAGTAAGATATCGATATCCTAAAATGATAAAAATTAGATACTCTTGCACTACTGTTACTATATCGTAGGCTCTGCACGAGGCAGAGACTCTTAAAATGAACAAGAAGTGTCTAATGGAAAACCTTGAAGCGAAAGGCTGGAAGAAAGATATTGAAATAAGTCGTTAGCTCCATCAAAGAGAGCAACGAATACGGAATACGTTGCAACCATACACTCTTTAAACACGTTGAGAGAATGTCGCGCTTCGGAAAGGAAGTATTGCCTTTTATAGGCACGTGACACAACTGAGTTCTAGAAGGATATCTGAAAACACATTAACCTGCTTTCAAGGTTAAGAAAACCAAAGCGACAGAATTCACAGGAAGTCGAAAAAGAAATAGAAATTCGTGCCATGGTTATCCGCTTGAGGGAAAATTACCAACGCACAACAGCCTAAACTGAGGACACGAAATGCGTGGATAAAGGACAGAACAGAACAACAACGGACACGAATGCACGAGCATTGGGTGGCATTCAGAGCTTGGATAAAAGAGATGAATTCACGTGGCTGAAACGAATAAAGAAGGAAAAACCAACTGCACCATGACCGAGACAATATATGTAGGGTGCGAAAAGTGGGAATTGTCTCTCAATAAGGAAAAGTGTCAGGTAATCCCTATGAGTGAAAAAAAGAAATGCGTTAAGGTTCGGTTACACGAAAAACAACACAAATTTAAAGGCTGTCAATTCGACTAAATATCTAGAAATTACAAATACGAACAACTTAAATTGGATCACATAGATAATGTTGTGGGGAAGGCAAACCAATGTCTATGTTTTATTGACCTAACGCCACGGATCTACTAAATCAGTGGTTCCTAACCTTTCTTAGACCATTTCCTCTGAGTGCAATTAGCCCTTCCCCCTCCCCCCCCTCCCCCCCTCCCCCATGCCATCTGTTGCCTCCACATTATCACCAACTTCAGCATCTAACTAAACTGTTGAATGAGAGACTTTTCTTGGAACACTTTTGTTCTTAAAATTATGAAAGATGAACGTTATTTAGTTTTATGTGTGTGTTTGTGTTAGACTGAATGATGAAGGAATTCGTGGTTCATCCCTAATGCTACCTACGACACCTCAGATAAGAGGGCTAACTGTACAATAAAGAAATGATCATAAAAATAAAATAAATCAGAGCTCGGACAGAAAGATTTAAGTGTTCATTTTTCCCACGTGCCAGTAGTGGGTGGAATGGCAGAGAGATAGTCTGAAGTTTGTTCGGAAAAACCACTGCCAGTCACTTATGGGTGACTTTCAGAGTAGTCATGCAGATGTAGATGTAGATGGAACAAAGTAGTGGGCAAATGAGTTAAGGAGATGTTGCATATATGGCAGAAAATAATGACAGTAATACCTCCAATATGAATTATTTACAGCTTCCGATTTTGTAAGTTGTATCACGTCTCCCAAAAATCTGAAACGAAATCATAGTATGTTGCTGGAAAACGAAATAGCTGAAATATCTTTCCTATATCTGACTACTGGTGTTTTAAGCTATCGCTTCCTCAGAACATTCCTTTCGACTATTGTGCATACGTAACGGGTTACTACTAAATAGTCCCAAATTCGTGCGAAAGTAAATACAAATACTCGGTCTGGAGGGAACAGGAGTGGCAGATAGTGAAAGCTGTAGCTCGGAGACCACATTCCACAGAGAAAGGAATGCACAGCGTAAATGCCTGTCTTTGTCAGGGAGCACGCATTAATCTCGTTTACGGTATTCGGTCCCGAAAGTCAATAAGCCGATGGACGTGCTGTAGAATTTAATCTCATTAGCAGTGTTTATCCGGGAGTTATTTCGATGCAGCAGTGCAAATATGAGGAAGGTTGCCTCGCCGGGATCAAAGTCGACAGATTTGGAAACGTTTTTAAAAAGCCAACAATACAACACTGCAAAAGCAAGCACATCGCGCTGACTAGTATTGCATTCAGCCAACGGGGCAATTATTCAAGCCCATTATAAAATCCCCCTCAGAATCCGTGTTCGCTAAAGCTGATCTGGGTGACTATTTTACGGTGTGACTGTATCAGAGGGGTGGGGGAGAGAACAAAAGTGTTGCAAGAACATTGAGGAAAAGTCCTTACAAAATTTATGTGGTGACATATGAATATGGGAGCATACTACCGTAAATCTTGACAGAACTATGTGATTTTTGGTAATGAGTGGTATGTCGTTTACTCTTACGGTAAGACGTGAAAGAGACATATTAGATACATAAATATCATCCGAAGGAGCTGTGAGAAATGAGGATAATCAGACAACAATAACGTGAAAGACGATGACGCGTTCCACACTTTTAAAAAGAAGTTGTAACTTGTGTATCCAAGTGAAAAAACTAGACATAAAAATACGTATCATTCGCCTAACGATAACAGTAAAAGTTGGAAAGTATTCAGGATATAAAATTGCCTTGTTCGTATCATCAAAGTCATTGTAAATTCCTGATTTAAATCCTAATGAAAAACTATTAGGTCAGATAGAAACAATGGAAAAATGATTTATGAAATCCGTAATTAAATAAAACAGAAGCCTACAGTGAAGAGAGCGTGTTGTGTCCAATATGACATGAAAGTTAATTTCCAATACGGCGAAACTCATACGTCGCCAGCTTCTCCTACCATACGTTAGTGTTGTTTGTTTCGATATCAAGTAAATTTATACATATTCGACAGTATTATGGCTTTAATTGGTGATTGTTTTCTGATCATTCTGGACAACAAATCCTATTGTGTATTTATTTTTGTCATTGTATATCCTGAGAAGAATATTATTTATTTCAAAATTTGTTTAGTCTACAACTAGCCACAACTTCCAAAATCAAAGAAGCTATTCTAACAGGGATCATTTTCACTTAATAGCAGCAGAAGCAAATCTACATCCATTGTTGGACGAAAGCCTCCTCCATTCTTCCCCACAAGTCACATTGTTCGACTTATGCATCCATGTCACTCCTACATATTTTTGTAATGCTGTATATCCACCTTTCATTACGTTGTCTATTCCATCTGTTCTTATCTCTTAGAATCCGGAAATGCTCCTCAATGGTACTGGAGTAACACGTTCAGTACAATATTAGTTGTATTTATTTTGGTAATGAAGTAGGAAAAGGATCAACGATGGTGTCCTGGAAAGTAATGCCTCCAAATTTTTTATGTGTTTATGTGAAAACGCTTAAACCTTGTCAACAAAAAAAAACATGGTGAACATTATAAATATTTATTCTTAATATCTACATAATTATCTCTCAGCACACTCACCCTGGCGACAAACACAGTTCTCCCAGCGAGAGACCCGATTGTTGACACCGTCTCTGTAGAATCTTCGACTTTGTTGATGGCATCACAACCTCACCTCTGCTTCCACCGCTTCATCACTATAGAAAGTATTCTTTAAGTTTAGGAACAGGTTAGAATCGAATGGGATCACGTCGGACTGCATCGAGGATAATCGATGACAGTGAACCCAAGGTGTAGGACTTGCTGCAAATGTCGCAGAGCTAGTGTGGCATCGGCATGCTCGGGGAGAGGGCTCTCCATGTGTGGACGAGTTCATCGAATTCGAAACTCGGTTACAGCAAGGTTTTTTTCACGCGCCGGCTTTGTTACGTTACATACCGCAGTTTACACGCTACAATTTGGAATCCTCTAGCGCCAGGTGGCTGCAAATATGCAGATATGAAGAACATTCGTAGACATTTTTCAGCACGCCCTCGAGTTAAGTTTTGTATATCACGTATTATTTACAGTAAAAAATCCAGAACTGACGCTGATATCGCCGATTTCCAAGTCTGAATCCTCTTGCCACCATTGATCTGTCTTTGGACATTGTCTTCAATAATCTGCGGCAGAGAGATATGAAGCTGCTGTCTACATACTTGACAGAGTGTCTATGTACTTGCAGTTGCTTTGCTCCCGTGTCAGACGTCAAGTTCTTTTCGTTCTAGGAGATCATACCAGTTACCAGGTGGGCCACATGTAACCTTACATTTCGTTCAAAAGTCTTATTTTATTACCTAGTTTCGAGGAGTTTTAAATATACTGAAACTACACAGTGGTATTGGATGACTTTCAATAATATAGAGATCTCAGAGATAGAACAATGAGCAACCCCATACCGTATTATGAGGTTTCGAATGGAATTTTCACCAATCAGCTTCACTGAACACGTCTATTCTCTATTGCCTAACGCTCATCTGGATTTGCTTGCTACTGCTGTAACAGATCTAAAGTAATGTTGTGACACGAAGTAACATTGAACAACAGTTTTTTCTACCAACGTGTACAGTATCGCTGCTGAAGGTACATTTATCCTAGTAAAAAACTATCATGAAAGTCTCTTAAGGTAAGAATCCTATTCTGCATACATTGACAGTATCTTACCCATAGCACAAAAATTAACTAAGTAGAAGTAGGCCTTCAACAACCGCTACAGGTGGTGTAAGCCGTGTTGGTCAGAATATAGTAGCTCTTCCTCTCCGAGTTTTGTCAGGTTCGAACAGTGGTTGTGGAATTCAGGGTCCTGCCAGCAACATACAATCTGCTGTGTCGAACTCATTTATTAACAACAGGTCTACCAGTAAAAAATTTGAATGTCGCATGCCATTGAGACTAGAACACCCCACGGAATGCGTTCAGCCACCAGTCGAAAAGGGTGTTCTTCCTCCGCGCACTTTTACTTATTTCGATACATGTAATGGATGGACGGATAATGTAGTGTCATGCATGTGCTGATTGTGAGAGAAGGGGAAGCGTGAAACCCAGTGCCGGCACATAGCTTGCTGCTCTCGAACACCTCCAACGGATCAGCCGAGCCTAACTCCCTGACCGGCGGACTGAACACTGTACAGTAGTTTTGTATTTAAAACAGGACATTGGTACAAAGAGTGGTAACCAGAAATCTTACTCTACCACCTACCTTCTTGCAAGCCTTTAACTCGATTCTAAACGGCTTACGTAATAATCGCGGCCCATCCGCACAGATGTGTATCAGTGACCTCGCCTGTTGAGATCTATCGAGAGTTTCACTGCATTGTCGGAAATGAATCGACACAGGCGTGGTTTGGTATACAAGTGTGGACGAAACAAAGCACAGTGGAGACAGCAGCCCAGTACGGCACCTAGGACAGGCGCCGGCATTTGAATTGCCGGCGGTATGAGAGAGACAGCTGTTGTAGGCACAGCACCAGTTGGCCGTCATGGCCACCTTACTTGTGGCTGCAAGACCCCAACCGTAGATCTAGGTGGTGGTGGTGGTGGTGCTTGGTCTGTACAGTACTGAACTGAAGGTCTCGTTGTATGTCAGTGACAGCTGTGCAGCAGACGTTGATTTTATGTGTGATCTAGCTGCCCAGAGGCCAAACGGGTCAATAGACAATGCACGCGGTAGTGAGTGGATGGAGCCGTGTATGAAAGACCCTCGGCGACCACTTGTTTTACTGCTTTTGTAAGTAGGCTGTTTAGTTTTTTTTTTTTTTTTTTTATTGGTAACGCCGCCGTCACGTAGCGCTCTGTATAAAAATCACTGGCTGTGCCGTGTGCAGTCTGTGGCTGGTTTGCATTGTTGTCTGCCATTCTAGTGTTGGGCAGCGGTAGCTGGATGCTAACAGCGAGTAGCGTTGCGCAGTTGGAGGTGAGCCGCCAGCAGTGGTGGATGTGGGGAGACAGATGGCGGAGTTTTGAAATTTGTAAGACTGGATGTCATGAACTGCTATATATATTATGACTATTAAGGTAAATACATTGTTTGTTCTCTATTAAAATCTTTAATTTGCTAACTATGCCTATCAGTAGTTAGTGCCTTGAGTAGTTTGAATCTTTTATTTAGCTGGCAGTAGTGGCGCTCGCTATATTGCAGTAGTTCGAGTAACGAAGATTTTTGGTGAGGTAAGTGATTTGTGAAAGGTATAGGTTAATGTTAGTCAGGGCCATTCTTTTGTAGGGATTTTTGGAAGTCAGATTGCGTTGCGCTAAAAATATTGTGTGTCAGTCTAAGCACAGTCGTGTATAATTTTTCTAAGGGGACGTTTCACTTTTATCAAATGGTTCCAGGGACCGTTTCAGACATCTATTATATATGTATGCAGACTGAAGCGAGGAATGAAAATTTGTATAACGGGTGGGATTGAAACCATGGTCTCTTGCTCACTAGGTACAAGGGCTAACAGCTATGCCACACTGACACTGTGGTTCTGTATAACTGCACAGCGTACCCTAGCTCACCTCCCTGCTCAATCTAAATCCCTTCAAGCCTCAGCCAACTTCGTATTCCCCCTGAACTCGAACATCACTGCCGAGGCTCTCAAACCGTTCTGGAATAGCCCCCCACCATCGAACAGTCCGTAGTGTAGTCTGTGTGGTTGCGCACAGCCACTGTGCCACGGTGGTGTAGTGGTTAGCTCATCTGCCTAGTGAGCAGGATACCCGGTTCAAATGGCTCTGAACACTATGGCACTTAACTGCGGAGAACTACTTAAACCTAAATAACCTAAGGACATCACACACACCCATGCCCGAGGCAAGATTCGAACTTGCGGCCGTAGCGGTCACACGGTTCCAGACTATAGCGCCTAGAACCGCTTGGTCACTCCGGCCGGCAGGATATCCGGTTTCGAATCCCAACCTCAGTCTGCACTCTGCATACATACAACATTTATTGCTGTTGTTGGTAGCGGAAGCATGTAGTGGCGATAGCCAAAGCGTTGATAAGGCTTCTTGCGTCACTGGCTGTGGTCAAGACACCAGCGATGTAATCAGCTGCGAGAAGACTGTGGTAACACACACATTTAGTATTTTATGCTTGGTTACATTCCTCCCTCCTTCTTGAAGTTCTGCGCCTGAATTCTTAGCTATCACTGGTTCCTGAGAGCGCTGCCAACAAAGCTGTTACACATACACTTTCAACGTACCGCTTGTCAGTAAAAGAGACCATCTCCGAGCAGTGGCTGTGGCTGTGTCAACTACAGCAGCAGGCGCTGCTATATTGTTCTACAGGCAAGAAGGGAGCCACGTCAAACAGTGGGTGCCACAGCACCCTCATCTGACAGGACTGCGACGCTCGCGATGGCGCGGAGACCATAGAGCTGGACCAACAAGAAGAGGGTTGAGATTCGGTCGGAGCTGTGATTCTGGACGATGCTCATATTGCGAGCGGTAGGACCACATAATGCGCCCAGGAATATTGTTTAGGATGATTGCTCTGGTAGTCCAGGTATTATGGCGTGGGGGGGTACACTGTTGTACAACTGTACTGTTCTCCAAAGCTTTGAGCACGGTACACTCAACGATCAATGTTTTAGTGACGCTGCACACCTTCTCCATGCTCGTCATTTCAGGGGTGCAGTTTTGTGGACGAATGCCCGACTACCTCGGACAGCAAAGTTGGAGTAGCTGTTCGAACGAGTAGATTCGGCGAATGGACTTTCCTGCCCCTTCTGCCACCCTCTCCCCCCCCCCCCCCCCCCACCAACAATTTAAAGCTCATCGAGCACCAATAAGCTGAGTTGGAGAGTCGTATTGAAACACGGCCGCGAGCAACCATCCAGCAACTGTAAACCGCGCATGTGAACAAATGGAACGCCCAATCACAATAACTGTTTACTAGCCTTGTAGAAAGAAAAGTTAGGAGTAAGTATTAAAATCCATGGAGAAGAAATAAAAACTTTGAGGTTCGTCGATGACATTGTAATTCTGTCAGAGACAGCAAAGGACTTGGAAGAGCAGTTGAACGGAATGGGCAGTGTCTTGAAAGGAGGATATAAAATGAACATCGACAAAAGCAATAAGAGGATAATGGAATGTAGTCGAATTAAGTCGGGTGATGCTGAGAGAATTAGATTAGGAAATGAGACACCTAAAGTAGTAAAGGAGTTTTGCTATTTGGGGAGCAAATTAACTGATGATGGTCGAAGTAGAGAGGATATAAAATGTAGACTGGCAATGGCAAGGAAAGAGTTTCTGAAGAAGAGAAATTTGTTAACATCGAGTATACATTTAAGTGTCAGGAAGTCATTTCTGAAAGTATTTGTATGGAGTGTAGCCATGTATGGAAGTGAAACATGGACGATAAATAGTTTAGACAAGAAGAGAATAGAAGCTTTCGAAATGTGGTGCTACAGAAGAATGCTGAAGATCAGATGGGTAGATCACATAACTAATGAGGAGGTACTGAATAGTATCGGGGAGAAGAGGAGTTTGTGGCACAACTCGACCAAAAGAAGGGATCGGTTGGAAGGACATGTTCTCAGGCATCAAGGGATAACCAATTTAGTACTGGAGGGCAGCGTGGAGGGTAAAATTCGTAGAGGGAGACCAAGAGATGAATACACTAAGCAGATTCAGAAGGATGTAGGCTGCAGTAGGTACTGGGAGATGAAGAAGCTTGCAAAGGATAGAGTAGTATGGAGAGCTGCATCAAACCAGTCTCAGGACTGAAGACCACAACAACAACAACAGCCTCGTAGCTAGCATGGGAGCACGCTGCACGGTATTCTTTCCTGTCCGTGGTGATCGCGCAGCCTATTAAGAACAATATCCCGCTATTTGTAATGCCCAGGGCACCGTAGTAAATACCCGTTACTTCAGTGTAATTATTGATATCTTATAACAGTGTCACTTCTGTTCGCCTCGTTGTGTATTTCTTTCAGTTACCTTTTGACTTATATTGTATTCGTTCTTCCTATTTATGGCCCACGTTTCATCGACGTATGTCACTTGGCAGTGACACGTCATGCCCCTGCGTCTTGGCATCCCGACGAGCAAAGTTCAAAATGAACTGGAATCAGCATAGATATGCAACTCAAAGTTAATTTTGTCTTTAAATTCTGAACACCAGAGCATTGCCGAAGAGGGGGCTACACGTTAAATTGCATACATGGCACAACATAACAGGAAATACTGGTTGTAAAATTGTTGTACTTTAACCAGTCGCAAGCTAAATGCTATTCGTTCCTGGTCAACTATTGCTTCGTTAAGACTCTTACACTGAATTAAATTAAGTAATCAGAAAATCTCGTAACTCAATAATAGTTTACAATAAATACGGAAAAAACGAATGAATACAATTGCTCGAGTTGCTACCACTTGAAGCTAGTAAAGGTTGCACGTCGCTTTTACCACTTAGTACGAGACGTCTCTCATCAGTACTCGTTAACTTCAACGGCAAAGGCTATGCAATAACGACTGACGGGACAATAATTGTCATCTAGATTTCGTCTCATCGTTAAAAGTTCAGATTGGTCTTATGTACTCTACTACAAGGGTCTTCAATTACGTCCTATCTAACACAAAGAAAAAACTTGCGATCCCTAACGATTTGAAGATAGATATGTAATAATTCTGAAAGCGAAGCTGTTTTGATGTAAATAAACTTTTTTTTATAATCTACTTGTAGCTGGTTGCTGTTTAAATATTACCCCTTACATCCAACCAATTTAAATTAAGAACAAAGAAATTCTTTCGATAGATTGTACAGACAAACAAATATATACTTTGCAATCATTTTCTTAATTAATTTCGGTGATTCTAATGCTTTTTGATATGTTAAGTTCAGAAATACTAATGATTTCCATCTCATACTATTTTTTTCACGAAAGTGATGGTAAAACCAGAAAATTTATATAAAACACAAACCGTTAAAAAAATTTATTTAAGAAGCATGATGAAATTAGGCCTCCCAAACTAACACTCGCTGTACAGCATCCAGCACTAGCGGTCGATCATACTGACGTCCCCTCGGCCCCAGTAGCCCTATTCCATTTGTTTAATGTTTCGATAGAACCCCTGTTCCTTACTGACAGCGCATAGATTTCCTAGAAAGTAGCCGACGCAGCAGTCCAGAAAGTGCTGCTTCAAGTTCAATGAAGCCTCCAATACTTTCAAGTTATCCAGCACGTTTCTAACAAATTTCTGTAATCAGAGTCTTTGTAGTTGCAAGACGATCTTTAAATTTCATTCACTCTATCTTAAAATGTTTCGTCTGTCATTAGTTTCCAAACGTTGCGGCTGACGAAAACCTTAGATTGTGAGAGCCACTGTAGCTTACTTGGCACATACTTAAAAGTCTCGCCATCCTTTGGTAGGGCTTTAAAATAATAGTCTCATATTGGCAAGTTTTATGTGAAGTGGACGCTTTTGTTTTTTGGGTCCACTTTTGACTCTAACAATATGTTTTTCCTTCCTACTTCTGGTGTCCTGTTTGGCCGGCTTTTCGGAGACCATTGCTTATCTTTTGTACGAGTGTCACAACTGCCCTTTAAGCATGGGTCCTCCCTCACGACTGGGTCACACATGATACGGCGACCGTGACTTGTCCTGATCCTAAGCCTCAGTGCCAAAGTACGCTAAATACACTTCTTTCCCTTAATCTGGTAGTGTCTGCTGCCTCTTTTTCACTACCAGATTCTTACAGATGCATCAGAAGTGGTCGGGAGAAAACAGCCCCTAAGACACGAAAATCGCAAAAAAAACGTCCTATTCGATTTATCGTCCGTTGTGTGAAAAAGGATATATAAAATAAACATGAACCATGGACCTCGCCGTTGGTGGGGAGACTTGCGTGCCTCAGCGATACAGACAGCCGTACCGTAGGTGCAACCACAACGGAGGGGTATCTGTTAAGAGGCCAGACAAACGTGTGGTTCCTGAAGAGGGGCAGCAGCCTTTTCAGTAGTTGCAGGGGAAACAGTCTGGATGATTGACTGATCTGGCCTTGTAACACTAACCAAAACGGCATTGCTGTGCTGGTACCGAGAAGGGATGAACGCAAGGGGAAACTACAGCTGTAAGTTTTCCCGAGGGCATGCAGCTTTACTGTATGATTAAATGATGAAGGCGTCCTCTTGGGTAAAATATTCCGGAGGTAAAATAGTCCCCCATTTGGATCTCTGGGTGGGGACAACTCAGGAGGACGACGTTACCAGGAGAAAGAAAACTGGCGTTTTACGGATCGGAGCGTGCAATGTCAGATCCCTTAATCGGGCAGGTGGGTTAGAAAATTAAAAAAGGTAAATGAATAGGTTAAAGTTAGATATAGTGGGAATTAGTGAAGTTCGGTGGCAGGAGGAACAAGACTTTTGCTCAGGTGAATACAGGGTTACAGATACAAAATAAAATAGGGGTAATGCAGGAGCAGGTTTAATAATGCATAAAAAAATAGTAATGCGGTAAGCTACTACAAACAGCATAGTGAACACATTATTGTCACCAAGATAGACACGAAGCGTAGGCCTACTATAGTAGTACAAGTTTATATGCCAACTAGCTCTACAGATGACAAAGAAATTGATGAAATGTATGATAAGATAAGATAAATTATTCAGGTAGTGAAGGGAGCAGAAAATTTAATAGTCATGGGTGACTGGAATTCGGAAGTAGGAAAAGGGAGACAAGGAAACGTAGTAAGTGAATATGGATTGGGGTAAGAGATGAAAGAAGACGCCGCCAGCTAGAATTTTGCACAGAGCATAACTTAATCATAGTTAACACGTGATTCGAGAATCATGAAAGAAGGTTGTATACATGGAAGAAGCATGGAGATACTAGAAGGGATCAGATAGATTGTATAACGGCAAGATAGAGATCTAGGAACCACGTTTTAAATTGTAAGACATTTCCGGGGGGCATATGTGGACTCGGACCACAATCTATTCGCTATGAACTGTAGATCAAAACTGAAAAAACAGAAAAAAGTGGGAACTTAGGGAGAACAGACCTGGATAAACTGACTAAACCAGAGGTTGTACAAAGTTTCACGGAGAGCATAATGGAACAGTAGACAGGAAAGGGGGAAAGAAACACAGTAGAAGAAGAATGGGTAGCTTTGAGGGATGAAGTAGTGAAGGCAGCAGACGATCAAGTAGGTTAAAAGACGAGGGCTAGTAGAAATCCTTGGGTAACAGAAGAAATAATGAATTTAACTGAAGAAAGGAGAAAATATAAAAATGCAGCAAATGAAGCAGGGAAAAAGGAATACAAAAGTCTGGAAAATGAGATTGACAGGAAGTGCAAAATGGATAAGCAGGGCTGGCTAGAGGACAAATAAAAGGACGTAGAGGCTTATCTCACTAGGGGTAACATAGATTCTGCCTACAGGAAAATTAAAGAGACTTTTGGATATAAGAGAACCACTTGTATGAATATCAAGAGCTCAGATGGAAATTCAGTTCTAAGCAGAGAAGGGAAAGCAGAATGGTGGAAGGAGTATATAGAGGGTCTATACAAGGGCGATGTAATTGAGGACAATACTATCGAAATGGAAGAGGATGCAAATGAAGATGATGTGGTAGATATGATACTGCATGAATGGTTTGACCGAGCACTGAAAGACCTGAGTCGAAACAAGGCCCCAGGAGTAGACAACTTCCATTAGAACTACTGACAGCCTTGGGAGAGCTAGTCCTGACAAAACTCTACCATCTGGTGAGCAAGGTATATGAGACAGGCAGACTTCAGAAGAATATAATAATTGCAATCCCAAAGAAAGCAGGTGTTACCAGATGGGAAAATTACTGAACTATCAGTTTAATAAGTCACAGCTGCAAAATACTAACACGAATTCTTTACAGACGAATGGAAAACTGGTAGAAGCCGACCTCGGGGAAGATCAGTTTGGATTCCGTCGAAATGTTGGAACACGTGAGGCAATACTGACCCTACTACTTATCTTAGAAGAAAGATTAAGAAAGGCAAACCTACGTTTCTAGCATTTGTAGACTTAGAGAAAGCTTTTGAAATTGTTGTTGTTGTTGTTGTGGTCTTTAGTCCTGAGACTGATTTGATGCAGCTCTCCATGCTACTCTATCCTGTGCAAGCTTCTTCGTCTCCCAGTACCTGCTTCAGCCTATTATTGACTGGAATACTCTCTTTCTAATTCTGAAGGTGGTAGGGGTAAAATACAGGGATCGAAAGGTTAATTACAATTTGTACAGAAACCAGATGGCAGTTATAAGAGTCGAGGGACACGAAAGGGAAGCAGTGGTGGAGAAGGGAGTGAGACAGGGTTGTAACCTATCCCCGATGTTATTCAATCTGTATATAGAGCAATCAGTAAAGGAAACAAAACAAATATTCGGAGTAGGTATTAAAGTCCATGGTGAAGAAATAAAAACTTTGAGGTTCTCCGATGACATTGTAATTCTGTCAGAGACAGCAAAGGAGTTGAAAGAGCAGTTGAATGGAAAGGACAGTGTCTCGAAAGGAGGATATAAGATGAACATCAACAAAATCAAAACGAGGTAAATGGAATGTAGTCGAATTAAGTCGGGTGATGCTAAGGGAATTAGATTAGGAAATGAGACAAAGTAGTAAAGGAGTTTTGCTATTTGGGGAGCCAAATAACTGATGATGGTCGAAGTAGAGAGGATATAAAATGTAGACTGGCAATGGCAAGGAAAGCGTTTTTGAAGAAGAGAAATTTGTTAACATCGAGTATAGATTTAAGCGTCAGGAAGCGGTTTCTGAAAATATTTGTGTGGAGTGTAGCCATGTATGGAAGTGAAACATGGACGATAAATAGTTTAGACAAGAAGAGAATAGAAGCTTTCGAAATGTGGTGCTACAGAAGAATACTGAAGATCAGATGGCTAGATTACATAACTAATGAGGAGGTACTGAATAGAATCGGGGAGAAGTTGAGTTTGTGGCACAACTGAAGAGCACGTCAACAACAGGTCCCAATAACACCGAATTATATAGGTAGCCGTATTGTTGTTGTTGTGGTCTTCAGTCCTGAGACTGGTTTGATGCAGCTCTCCATGCTACTCTATCCTGTGCAAGCTTCTTCATCTCCCAGTACCTACTGCAACCTACATCCTTCTGAATCTGCTTAGTGTACTCATCTCTCGGTCTCCCTCTACGATTTTTACCCTCCACACTGCCCTCCAACGCTAAATTTGCGATCCCCTGACGCCTCCAAACATTTCCTACCAACCGATCCCTTCTTCTAGTCAAGTTGTGCCACAAACTTCTCCCCAATCCTATTCAATACCTCCTCATTAGTTACGTGATCTATCCATCTTATCTTCAGTATTCTTCTGTAGCACCACATTTCGAAAGCTTCTATTCTCTTCTTGTCCAAACTAGTTATCGTCCATGTTTCACTTCCATACATGGCTACACTCCAAACAAATATTTTCAGAAATGACTTCCTGACCCTTAAATCTATATTCGATGTTAACAAATTTCTCTTCTTCAGAAACGCTTTCCTTGCCATTGCCAGTCTACATTTTATATCCTCTCTACTTCGACCATCATCAGTTATTTTACTTCCTAAATAGCAAAACTCCTTTACTACTTTAAGTGTCTCATTTCCTAATCTAATTCCCTCAGCATCACCCGATTTAATTGGACTACATTCCATTATCCTTGTTTTGCTTTTGTTGATGTTCATCTTATATCCTCCTTTCAAGACACTGTCCATACCGTTCAACTGCTCTTCCAAGTCCTTTGCCGTCTCTGACAGAATTACAATGTCATCGGCGAACCTCAAAGTTTTTACTTCGTCACCATGAATTTTAATACCTACTCCAAATTTTTCTTTTGTTTCCTTTACTGCTTGCTCAATATACAGATTGAATAACATCGGGGAGAGGCTACAACCCTGTCTCAATCCTTTCCCAACCACTGCTTCCCTTTCATGCCCCTCGACTCTTGCAACTGCCATCTGGTTTCTGTACAAATTGTAAATAGCCTTTCGCTCCCTGTATTTTACCCCTGCCACCTTTAGAATTTGAAAAAGAGTATTCCAGTCAACATTGTCAAAAGCTTTCTCTAAGTCTACAAATGCTAGAAACGTAGGTTTGCCTTTTCTTAATCTTTCTTCTAAGATAAGTCGTAAGGTCAGTATTGCCTCACGTGTTCCAACATTTCGACGGAATCCAAACTGATCGTCCCCGAGGTCTGCATCTACCAGTTTTTCCATTCGTCTGTAAAGAATTCGGGTTAGTATTTTGCAGCTGTGACTTATTAAACTGATAGTTCGGTAATTTTCACATCTGTCAGCGCCTGCTTTCTTTGGGATTGGAATTATTATATTCTTCTTGAAGTCTGAGGGTATTTCGCCTGTTTCATACATCTTGCTCACCAGCTGGTAGAGTTTTGTCATGACTGGCTCTCCCAAGGCCGTCAGTAGTTCTAATGGAATGTTGTCTACTCCGGGGGCCTTGTTTCGACTCAGGTCTTTCAGTGCTCTGTCAAACTCTTCACGCAGTATCGTATCTCCCATTTCGTCTTCATCTACATCCTCTTCCATTTCCATAATATTGTCCTCAAGTTCATCACCCTTGTATAAACCTTCTATATACTCCTTCCACCTTTCTGCCTTCCCTTCTTTGCTTAGAACTGGGTTGCCATCTGAGCTCTTGATATTCATACACGTGGTTCTCTTCTCTCCAAAGGTCTCTTTAATTTTCCTGTAGGCAGTATCTATCTTACCCCTAGTGAGATAAGCCTCTACATCCTTACATTTGTCCTCTAGCCATCCCTGTTTAGCCATTTTGCACTTCCTGTCGATCTCATTTTTGAGACGTTTGTATTCCTTTTTGCCTGCTTCATTTACTGCATTTTTATATTTTCTCCTTTCATCAATTAAATTCAATATTTCTTCTGTTACCCAAGGATTTCTAGCAGCCCTCGTCTTTTTACCTACTTTATCCTCTGCTGCCTTCACTACTTCATCCCTCAGAGCTACCCATTCTTCTTCTACTGTATTTCTTTCCCCTATTCCTGTCAATTGTTCCCTTATGCTCTCCCTGAAACTCTGTACAACCTCTGGTTCTTTCAGTTTATCCAGGTCCCATCTCCTTAATTTCCCACATTTTTGCATTTTCTTCAGTTTTAATCTACAGGTCATAACCAATAGATTGTGGTCAGAGTCCACATCTGCCCCTAGAAATGTCTTACAACTTAAAACCTGGTTCCTAAATCTCTGCCTTACCATTATGTAATCTATCTGATACCTTTTAGTATCTCCAGGGTTCTTCCACGTATACAACCTTCTTTCATGATTCTTAAACCAAGTGTTACCTATGACTAAGTTGTGCTCTGTACAAAATTCTACTAGGCGGCTTCCTCTTTCATTTCTTAGCCCCAATCCATATTCACCTACTATGTTTCCTTCTCTCCCTTTTCCTACACTCGAATTCCAGTCACCCATTACTATTAAATTTTCGTCTCCCTTCACTATCTGAATAATTTCTTTTATTTCATCGTACATATCTTCAATTTCTTCATCATCTGCAGAGCTAGTTGGCATATAAACTTGTACTACTGTAGTAGGTGTGGGCTTCGTATCTATCTTGGCCACAATAATGCGTTCACTATGCTGTTTGTAGTAGCTTACCCGCATTCCTATTTTCCTATTCATTATTAAACCTACTCCTGCATTACCCCTATTTGATTTTGTGTTTATAACCCTGTAATCACCTGACCAGAAGTCTTGTTCCTCCTGCCACCGAACTTCACTAATTCCCACTATATCTAACTTTAACCTATCCATTTCCCTTTTTAAATTTTCTAACCTACCTGCCCGATTAAGGGATCTGACATTCCACGCTCCGATCCGTAGAACGCCAGTTTTCTTTCTCCTGATAACGACATAGCCGTATTATAGACAATAAAATTAAACATACTTTTGTAGCAGGTTACATTGAAAACCTTCAGAAAGCAATATCGGCGTTGTTAGAATGGTTATCTGACTATGTTTGGAACACGTCTCAGAAATTGTAATTTTGTTTCAAAACTGTATATGAGTGAACTTTCTATCCACTTTACTTGAAATCAGCGTCCAAAGATGTACTAGAAAAAACCTTTATCTTTAACAGAAACTTTCATTGTCAACCATTACTAACTGATAATCTAGATTCAATTACTTCAGTATGGTAAGTCGCTATTTGTATTGTGAAGCTGAATGTCTAAAAGTTATGTGTGTAACTATTTTATTTGATAAATATCGGTGTATCCACACTAACATCGAATCATTTGTAGGAGATTAAAAACCATTACTCAATGTAAATGGGGAGAAAGGACCTTTCTTCCTTTCTTTGTACAACAGCGGCTTTTGAGATAATTTATTAGGTTAAATGTAACTGGCCTAAAAGTACTGCAGTTAAATAGTATAGCCACAGTTTATGGGTGATAGTTGTATACGTTCAAGTTTCTCTGAGTCGCTTTCTTCGGTTAATATTTGCCTCCCTGAAAGTGGTCCTCTCAGGTGGGATACATTGAAAGCAACGACTGAACTACTGTTATGTCGTCTAATAAAGACAGATCTGCATGAACAAATCAGTCAGTGTAAGCTTAATGAGTATCATTTGCTCATTTTAACGCATAGACTAATTTCATTGTTAGCACAGGTACAACAATTACCTGCTTATAATAAATAACCTTTATTTGCGACGCGGTGTTACGGCTTTATCGACATTTTAAAGTACCTAAAATCACAATTTCCGTGAAAACAGGTATGAATACCAATGTCACTCATATTAAAGTAGCTGTCGTGTACTCACGTCTAGATTGATGTGACGTCTCTGTTATGTCGTTAGTGGACTGTTTTGTTTCATTCACTGCTTTAATAAGATCGCAAATTATGTTAAGATGTTGAAAACAAAACGTTATTTACGCGGTGACAGCAGTCTGACACTTTCACTCTTACGACGCTATATATTTACAAAGATTGAGCAGATGAAAGCGATATTATTTTATTAACTAAAATTTGTTACGATCATCTTCGGTTGTTGCATATGGCACTTCCGATTGATCCATTCTATATGTTCGTTTATTATTTTTTGTGGGAATTTTCTCGTGTACATATAGATTTCTAATTGCTCAAGAGTGTTCATCGCAAAACCTTTAGGTATTCTGTGCAATGAACATTCTTCAGGAGTTAGAAATCTGTATGTACACGAGAAAATACCCACAAAAATACTAAACGAACGTACAGAGTTTAGACACAAGTACAACCTTAAAAAGTTTATTGCACTTTTAGAATGAGCAAATGGATAAATCGGAAGTACCATATGCAAGAACCTACTATGTTCGTAACAAATGTTAGTTAGTAAAATAATATCGCTTCCATCTGCGCACTCTTTGTAAACATACAGCGTCTTAAGAATAGAAGTGTCAAACTGCTGTCACGTCCAAATTAACGTTTTATTTTCAACATCTTGACATACTTTACGATCCTATTAAAGCAGTGACAGTTCAAAACAGCCCACAAGCGACGCAGTATGGACCCCGCATCAATTTAGACGTGAGTACAAGACAGATACTTTAATATGAATGATACTGGCATGCACCGGCGGGAGTGGCTGAGCGGTTCTAGGCGCTACATCTATAACCGCGCGACCGCTACAGTCGCAGGTTTGAATCCTGTTTAGGGTATGGATATGTGTGATGGCCTTAGATTAGTTAGGTTTAGGTAGTTCTAAGTTCTAGGAGACTGATAATCTCAGAAGTTCAGTCCCATAGTGCTCAGAGCTATTTGAACCATTTGATATTAGCATGCATACCTCCGAAAATGGTAATTGCAGGTACTTGAAAATGAGAATAAAGCCGAAACAATCAATCGTAAATAAAGATTATTTATTATAAATAGATATTTGTTGTATCTACTCTAATAATCAAGTCGTTATCAGACATATATTACGCTGCTGGCCCTAAAGAAGAAGGAAAAAAAGCAATTATTTCATTGTCATTGCAGGACACTGCGGATTGGCTACAGTATATGCACATTTCATTTGCTCATCTTTCTGTGAACCTAACACTGGTTGTCCATGTGCCGGACTTCTGAAGGCAGCTAAAGCCATTGAATATCCGTAATTGCCGACACGCGGGGAGGAAACAGTTCTAAGCGGCGTGTACGTCGTTCATTGAAAAGTAATTACTCCCGCAGCAGGAGCAGTTCGGCGAAAGCGTGAAAGCGCACAGCATCTGCTTTCACCCGCAGGGGCGGACGCGTGGGTTATTAAGGCGCGTTCTGCGCTGGACGCAGCGCCAAAAGGGATTATGCAGAGGCGCAACGGCTGGACCACGCACTTCCCCCCCACCCCCCCCCCACCCCCCACCCAAGCGTCTGCGGCTAGCCAGATCCGCTTACGGCTCATACCGGCATTTAGCCTGCCCACCCCTAATTTTTCCGACAAGTACTGAGGGACGGGATTTTGCTGTCCGTTTCAGAAGAGATTACGCGTTATGGACGCGTTTGTCCGTAATCTACGTCCGCCGTTCGCTTCTGTCGCATGCCGATTCCAGTTCTGTTTCCCGGTAGCGATTACGCAACTTCCGCTTATTTGCTCTGCAATAGACCGCAGGCTTTTGAACTGCGCTACGACTGTGACTCTACTGTGACACGAACCGTGCATCGAACGTTTGCTTTCGTCAGCATTATCTACCATTTGAAAACCGTATTGACACAGGGAGCGTTGTAGTGTCTCACCTACGTTTACTAACTGTATCTGGGTGATACAGTACGAGAATGGAAAACCCAGTTTCGCACAATATTTCAGACAATTACAGAGACTATTTTAGCATCTCCATTACAGCAGATAAGGTCAAATTTTGATGAGAAAAAGTATTTCTTATAGCAGAATGTACTTGTCGGCTACAAAACGTAAGAAACAGAGGACGATGTACAAAAGTATGAAAAAATAACAGAAACACAACACGTTACATCTGGATCTACATACATACTCTACAAGCCAACGATAGCTCGTGGCGGAAGGTGTCCTGTACCACTACGAGTCATTTCCTTTCCTGTTTCTCTCGCAAATAGATCGAGAGAAAAACGACTCTAATCTCTCGTGTCTTGTCTTCGCGGTCCGTACGTGAAATATATGTTGGAGACAGTAGAATCGTTCTGTAGTCAGCTTCGAATGCTGGTTCTCTCAATTTTCTCAAACCATTTTTTTCGAATTTATTTGATTTCATAGACAAAAACATAGCCACAATAAATTACAAAAATGATCTAATGTATTTACAGCTTGTTGGTCTACTGTATATTATGCCATTTATTGTCATCTACATTTTCTTTGTACAAATGATCTAATGTATAACCCAGACCTAGGGCTACGTTTCCTAATCCAGACCTTCCATCAGCATCAGGTCGCAACTAGTGATACATATATGTACTAGTGATATATATATATATATATATATATATATATATATATATATATATATATATATATATATATATATATATGTGTGTGTGTGTGTGTGTGTGTGTGTGTGTGTGTGTGTGTGTGTGTATGAATGACCTATGAATGAACTGCTGTACGTTTGTTTTCATTCTCTGAATATTATGTACACAAAATATTAGTTTTTAAAATTTAGTTGATGACTTTTATAGCCGTGTAGCCTACATCACGTCGTTATTATCTGGATTGTGGACTACCATTATTTTTGCTCTAATATTTGGAGAGTATGTACATCTACGTCCACGCTCCGCAAGCCACCTGACGGTGTATGACGGAGGGTACCTTAAGTACCTCTATCGGTTCTCCCTTCTATTCCAGTCTCGTATTGTTCGTGGAAAGATAGATTGTTGTTATGCCTCTCTGTGGCTCTAACGTCTCTGATTTCATCCTCATGGTCTCTTCGCGAGATACACGTAGGGGGGAGCAATATACTGCTTGACTCCTCGGTGAAGGTATGTTTTATCGAAACTTCAACAAAAGCCCGTACCGAGCTACTGAGCGTCTCTCTTGCAAAGTCTTCCACTGGAGTTTATCTATCATCTCCGTAACGCTTTCGCGGTTCCTAAATGATCCTGTAGCGAAGCGTGCTGCACTCCATTGGATCTTCTCTATCTCTTCTATCAACCCTATCTGGTACAGACCCCACACTGGTGAGCAGTATTCAAGCAGTGGGCGAACAAGTGTACTGCGACCTACTTCCTTTGTTTTCGGACTGCATTTCCTTAGGATTCTTCCATTGAATCTCAGTCTGGCATCTAATTTAACGACGATTAATTTTATATGGTCATTCCATTTTAAATCACTCCTTATGCCTACTCACAGATAATTTATGCATTACACTTGTCCACATTGAGATTCAATTCCCATTCCCTGCACCATGCGTCAATTCCTTGCAGATCCTTCTGCATTTCAGTACAATTTTCCATTGTTACAACCTCTCGATATACTACTGCATCATCCGCAAAAAGCCTCAGCGAATTTCCGATGTTATCACGAGGTCATTTATATATATATTGTGTATTGTTCATATCATTCCAAGCTACTAAGTGTTACCTGTATGCAGCCTCTTTTAAGTGATGCGTATGTTGTAATCGATTGTGCATATGGAAAATCGAGCGAGGGCCTCGTTAATTACAACCGTTGCAATACTATACAGGGTGGTTCATTGATAGAGACCGGGCCAAATATCTCACGAAATAAGCGTCAAACGAAAAAACTACAAAGAACGAAACTTGTCTAGCTTGAAGGGGGAAACAAGAAGACGCCATGGTTGGCCCACTAGATGGCGTTGCCATAGGTCAAACGAGTATCAATTGCGTTTTTTAAAATAGTAACCTCCATTTTTATTCCATATTCGTGTAGTACGTAAAGAAATATGAATGTTTTAGTTCGACCACTTTTTTCACTCTGTGACAGATGGCGCTGTAATAGTCACAAACATATGGCTCACAATTTTAGACGAACAGCTGGTAACAGGTAGGTTTTTAAATTAAAATACAGAACGTAAGTACGTTTGAGCACTTTATTTCGGTTTCTGAGAATGCATGCTGTTACAGCGTGATTACATGTAAATACCACATTAATGCAATAAATGCTTAAAATGATGTCCGTCAACCTCAATGCATTTGGCAATACGTGTAACGACATTCCTCTCAACAGCGAATAGTTCGCCTTCCGTAACGCATTGACAATGCGCTGACGCATGTTGTCAGCCGTTGTCGGTAGATCACGATAGCAAATATCTTTCAACTTTCCCCACAGAAAGAAATCCGTGGACGTCAGATCCAGTGAATGTGCGGGCCATGGTATGGTGCTTCGACGACCAACCTACCTGCCTTGAAATATGCCATTCAATACCGCTTCAACCGCACGCGTGATATGTGCCGGACATCCACCATGTTGGAGTTACACCGCCATTCTGTCATGCAGTGAAACATCTTGTACTAACATCGGTAGAACATTACGTAGGAAATCAGCATACATTGCACCATTTACATTGCCATCGATAATATGGGGGCCAGTTATTCCTTCCTCCCATAATGAAGCACCATACATTAACCCGCCAAAGTCGCTCAAGTTCCACTTGTCGCAGCCATCGTAGATTTTCCGTTGCCCAATAGTGCATATTATGCCTGTTTGCGTTACCGCTGTTGGTGAATGACGCTTCATCGCTAAACAGAATTCGGGCAAAAAATCTGTCGTCGTCCCGTAATTTCTGTTGTGCCCAGTGGCAGAACTGTACACGAGGTTCAAAGTCGTCGCCATGCAATTCCTGGTGCATAGAAATATGGTACGGGTGCAATCGATGTTGATGTAGCATTCTCAACACCAACGTTTTTGAGATTCCCGATTCTCGCGCAAATTGTCTGCTACTGATGTGCGGATTAGCAGCGACAGCAGCTAAAACATGTAGTGGTTGACGTTTCACATGCCTCTGAAAACTTCCTGTTTCCTTAAATTACGTAATTATCCGGCGAACAGTCCGGACACTTGGATGATGTCATCCAGGATACCGAGCAGCATACATAGCATACGGTCGTTGGGCATTTTGATCACACAAGGCATATGCTACATCGCTCAGACACTGCCATCGTTTTGCGCAACCAGCCCAACAGAAGACAACCGCTGGACTGCCCTGACCACACTCCATAACTCAAGTGCTCTGTGCGAGCTACAAAACACTACTGCTCTCTGCGAGCTACTAAACTCGACTTACTGCCAACACTGCTTTGACCTGCGATTCTACTGTAGCATAGATATTCCATATCGCAGGCAGCCCGTAAGCAATCCATCGAAATTATATCTGCTCAAGTGCGCTAGCGAATAGTAATGAACCCCTTACAAGCTTTCTGTAATTAACTGTGACTATGGCTCCACTACTGCACTGTCAAATAAATTTGGAAAAACGTGCCCTTACAGTCATGTCTAACTACAAAATTTCTCAATACTATTGCTCGGAAAGAAAGTTGCCTTCCTTTCAGTGATTCCCATTTGAATAGGCAAAGCATTTCTAGGGATTCCCATTTCAGTGCCAAAGCACCTCCGTAAAGTTTTCATCCTGTTCGAACCTACTGATAACCAGCATCCCGGCTTTGAACTGGTTCGACGTCTTCCTTTAATCCGACGTGATACGGATCCAAACGCTCGAGCGATACTCAAGAATAGGTCCCACTAGCGTCATACATGATGTATCCTTTACAGGTGACTCACATGTTCCCAAAATCCTCCCAATAAACCGAAATCGATCTTTCGTCTTTCCTAACACAATCCTCACATGCTCATTCCACATCCCTCTGCAGCATTACGCCCAGATATTTAAGCGACCTGCCGGCCGCTGTGGCCGAGAGGTTCTAGGGGCTTCAGTCTGGAACTGCGCGACCGCTACGGTCGCAGGTTCAAATCCTGCCTCGGCGTGGATGTGTGTGATGTCCTCACGTTAGTTAGGTCTAAGTAGTTCTACGTCAAGGGGACTGATGACCTCAGATGTCAAGTCCCATAGTGCTCAGAGCCATTTGAACCATTTAAGCGACGTGGCTGTGTCAAGCAGAACACAAATAATGCTGCAGCTGAATATTCGGGTTTATTTTTCCTACTCCTGTGCGTTAACTTCCAATGCTCGACATTTAGATCTAATTGCCATTCATCACACCAAGCAGAAATTCTATCTAACCAGGAAAGTGTTTGGGCTCGAACAAACGCAAATACACCAAAATCGTGTGAGAAATAATGTACAGGTCTCTTGTTCCACTAGTGATACTCCCGCATCTGCAAAACTCTGCAGTCGTCCGTTAGAGGCCTCTGCGTATTACATTCAGCATTGCACACTGACCTGCCGGTACGCCAGTCGGGACCAGTAGGTACGGTGCAGTGTGCCTCTGAAGTTGTGTTTTGTGACATTATTTGTGTATTGAAGGGTCAGATGGCTCGTCGATTGGGAATCAATCCTGCTAATGTATTGCGCTTGGTTTAGATGAAGTTACGAAGAACCCTTCTTCGTGAAGATGGTATTGGTGCAGAAGACGAATCACTCGCATGTTTTCTGGTATCTATTATAGTGCAGAAATATGAGCATAAATTAGAAATAGATACTGTTGTAACACTAACACATAATGATGATGATAGGGATGATAATGACGAATAATTCATTGCAAACGGTAAAGCTACGGCAAGTGCGGGAAGAGGCGATGGAAGCAGTGACAGTGGATACCAACCGTCTCCCAAGAAGAAGGTTAAAGTTGCAAGTATCGTCACGGCGTATGATGGCAACATACTGGAGAACATGTACGATGATTATTACGGAAGAGGTCTCGACACATACGACAAGTTTCTGAAAAGATACCCTAAACTGAAGTCTAAAAGCAATATTAAAAACATACTGGATTACATGACAAAGAAAACAGAAGAAAATACAGTTTTCAAAGAAAATCGTACACTGCTGTTCAAGACCATCAAGGAAAGTGTAACAGCGAAATCCGATGAAGCGCGAGAATGCAGTTCCGCCGTTCATTATTGGCATTTACAACATTGGGCATTGGATGTAGCCAGGAAAATAGTGTGTACAAACTTTGCAGCTGCACTAGGATTTATTACTGATTTGAAAAAGGAGTTTAGGATAACATCACGACGAATCACTATGCCCCAAGCACGAAAAGATAAGGATGACGAAGAAGAGCTGATTGAAAGAGCTCAAACGTTTGTTGCTGACGTCAATGAGCATATCACGAGAGAAAACATCGATATTAGTTCTGTATGGAACGGTGATCAGAGTCAGTTCACGTATGAACTTTCTTGTGACAGAACACTGTCCATGAAAGGGGAGAGAAACACTGTCGCGATGTTGCAATCAGTTAACTGTACAACACATGGTTACACGATCGATGTAGCTATATCAATGGACGGACGTTTGGCTGACAAACCCTATATTTGCTTTCAAGAATCCAGTGGAAATTTTGGACCCCGCGTGTCAAGGGAAATAGAAACGCGGTGCCCTCCAAATGTCGTCGTCGATCCAAGTGTGAGTGGGAAGATGACGAAACAATATCTGAGGACGTTTCTTCTGTAAGTTTTGAATACACATTTATCGAGAAAGTCATTAGTACTCTGTGACTCCTGGTTTGGATATAAGGATGAACGAATACTACTGGAAGCATCTGGCGGAAAACATGTCGATTTAAAAATCATTCAGCCCAAAACTAAAAAACATGCACAACTTATGGATGTGTATTTCTTCAGGCAATATAAAATACATGCCAAGAGAATAACAGACTTCATTAAACTACGGTCCAGTAATATGCAGCCGAAATTGCACGACAGATTCTTTATCATGAATATGCATCCTGTCATTTACAATCAGTTACCTGCGGGAGTATACAGACCAATGCTTCGTTACGCGTGGCAGAACGCTGGCTACGATATTGGCGAACCAGTGAACAACTTCAAAACTTTCATTGACGTGGCGTTCAGCATTGATATTATAGAATGTGCAAATACGCCATGAGATCAAATTGCATTTCTTCACCGTGCGTTTTGCGGTCATTCGTATTGCTCGGAGCATTTTATTGACATTCCGCATTTACATTGATAGTTAAGATTGCTGCATTGCATATGGCGTCTACAGTGATATCTAGAGCAGACTGCAGAGTTTTGCAGAAAAATGACACCCACCAACACATTCAGAGGTACATAATGGTCCTGTAAGCAAACGTTCATACAGATCTGTTTGTTCGAGCCCAAGTACTTTCCTGATAAGTCATCTTGTGTCCTCTTACAGTCACTCAATTTCTCCACCTTCCCATACACCACAGCATCATCAGCAGACAACGACAGACTGTTCCTCGCCTTGCCCGCCAGATCATTTAAGTGTACAGAAAATAATAGTCACGAAATGGGTAAATACGGGTCATGCATGGTTGACAAGGAAATCGTATGACATTGTTGTTACAAAATATTGCCATTTTCAGGTAGCGATGATAGATATGGATAACATTGGTGCACCTTTCTCAACAGTAGACCAGAAAGGCTCAGTAATACTGATCTGGTGACTGTGTTTCCCAGTGGAGATACGACAATTCATCCTCGTGCTCAGAAAACCAGTCTTCTACGATGGGAGCTTCGTGAATAGGGCCCATGTTGTCTTCGAACGTAGCGTTGGACTGGGCAACAAAAATTTCACCACGGGGTGAACCTGATTAGCCAAAGTGGTCACAAAATCCTTGGCAGTATTGCAACCTTCCGCAGTAACCACTGTAACCGTGGGGCGTATCGAGTACCACGATATGGCTCCCCAAAATCTCTCCGAATCCCCGACGTTTTTCACTCTTGGAACGTACTCTCTGTCTGTAGTTGCAATGAGTGTGAAATAAAACATCCGACCAAATGACCTTCTTTCATTACTCTATAGTCTAGGTTTTAAGACTTCGGCATCTCGTTTTCCTGTTAAGGGCATCGCTGATTGGTTTTGGAACTGCAGCTCACAATAAAAGTCCCAGCTTATACAACTCCTTTTGTGTTGTCTTGGTGCTGACAGCGTTCGCGAGTGCCGCATTCACTTCTGCAGTCACTTTTGCAACTACTGTCGCATTATTTTTCGTCGCAATCCTTTTCAATGACTCTCTATAACGATCACTAGATACACGCTCTCGTAACACTTTGTGTACGATTTTTAACCCTTTCCCTGCTTGCGGTATAAATCCTCGATATGGTACCAGTTCATACTCCGAACGCTTCGGCTGTCTTGGTTACGAAAGCACACCACAAGAGCTCCAACAATTTAACCAAATTCGAATACACTTATACACTAATCTATGGCATAAATCATTCACAACTACGCAGAACATTGTTTTGTCCACGACTGAAGCTTATAAGATACTGAGTACTTTTCGCAGGTGTCGTTCTTGCTTTTTTGAGACAGCAGTCTCCTGACTGATTTGTTGCGGCCCGCGAAGAAATTCTCTCCTGTGTCAACCTCTTCACCTCAGGGTAGCACTGGCCTCGCAACCTACGTCCTCAATTAGCTACTGGATGTATTCCAATCTCTCTCTTCATCTACAGTTTTTGCCTCTATAGCTCCGTCTAGTACCATGGAATTCAGTCCCTGATGTCTTAGTAGTTGTCCTATCATACTGTCCCTTCTCCTTGTCAGTGTTTTACATATACCTCTTTCCTCTCCGACTCTGCGCAGAACCTCCTCATCAGTCTACCTAATTTTCAACATTCGTCTGTAACACCATATCTCAAATTATTCTATTAGCTTAGCTTCTGTTCCGTTTTTCCCATAGCCAAGATTTCACCACAGCTGTGCTCAAAACGTATATTCTCCGAAATTTCTTTCTCAAATTAAGGCCTTTTTTCATACTTGTGGACTTCTCTTGACCAGGAACGCAGTTTTTGCCAGTGCTAGTCTGCTTTTGATGTCCTCCTTGGTCCGGCCGTCATTGGTTATTTTGCTGCCTAGGTAGCAGAATTCCTTTAGTTCGTGACCATCAGTCCCGGTAAGTTTCTCGTTATTCTCATTTCGGCTACTTCTCAATACTTTCGTAATTCTTCGACTTACTCTCAGTCCATATTCTGTATTCATTGGACTCTCAATTCTGTTCAGCAGACCGTGTAATTCTTCTTCACTTTCATTCAGGATAGCAATGTCATCAGCGAATCGTGTCACTGATATTCTTTCACCTTGAATTTTACTTCCGCTCATAAATCTTTCTGTTATTTACACCATTCCTTCTTCGATGTGCAGACTGAACAGTAGGGGCGAAAGGCTACCTCTCTGTCTTACACTCTTTGTAATCCGAACATTTCGTTCTTGGTCGTCCACTCTTATTATTCCTTATTCGCTCTTGTTTTTTTGTTGTTGTTTTTTTTCATCATCAGTCTGCTGACTGGTTTGATGCGGCCCACCACGAATTATTTTCCTGTGCTAACCTCTTCATCTCAGAGTAGCACTTGCAACCTACGTCCTCAATTATTTGCTTGACGTATTCCAATCTCTGTCTTCCTCTACAGTTTTTGCCCTCTACAGCTCCCTCTAGTACCATGGAAGTCATTCCCTCATGTCTTAGCAGATGTCCTATCATCCTATCCCTTCTCCTTATCAGTGTTTTCCACGTATTCCATTCCTCTCCGATTTTGCGTAGAACCTCCTCATTCCTTACCCTATCAGTCCACCTAATTTTCAACATTCGTCTATAGCACCACATATCAAATGCTTCGATTCTCTTCTGTTCCGGTTTTCCCACAGTCCATGTTTCACTAACATACAATGCTGTACTCCAGACGTATATCCTCAGTAATTTCTTCCTCAAATTAAGGCCGGTATTTGATATTAGTAGACTTCTCTTGGCCAGAAATGCCTTTTTTGCCATAGCGAGTCTGCTTTTGATGTCCTCCTTGCTCCGTCCGTCATTGGTTATTTTACTGCCTAGATAGCAGAATTCCTTAACTTCATTGACTTCGTGACCATCAATCCTGATGTTAAGTTTCTCACTGTTCTCATTTCTACTACTTCTCATTACCTTCGTCTTTATCCGATTTACTCTCAAACCATACTGTGTACTCATTAGACTGTTCATTCCGTTCAGCAGATCATTTAATTCTTCTTCACTTACACTCAGGATAGCAATGTCATCAGCGAATCGTATCATTGATATCCTTTCACCTTGTATTTTAATTCCACTCCTGAACCTTTCTTTTATTGTCATCATTGCTTCCTCGACGTACAGATTGAAGAGTAGAGGCGAAAGGCTACAGCCTTGTCTTACACCCTTCTTAATACGAGCACTTCGTTCTTGATCGTCCACTCTTATTATTCGCTCTTGGTTGTTGTACATATTGTATATGACCCGTCTCTCCCTGTAGCTTACCCCTACTTTTTTCAGAATCTCGAACAGCTTGCACCATTTTATATTGTCGAACGCTTTTTCCAGGTCGACAAATCCTATGAATGTGTCTTGATTTTTCTTTAGCCTTGCTTCCATTATTAGCCGTAACGTCAGAATTTGCCTCTCTCGTGCCTTTACTTTTCCTAAAGCCAAACTGATCGTCACCTAGCGCATTCTCAATTTTCTTTTCCATTCTTCTGTATATTATTCTTGTAAGCAGCTTCGATGCATGAGCTGTTAAGCTGATTGTGCGATAATTCTCGCACTTGTCAGCTCTTGCCGTCTTCGGAATTGTGTGGATGATGCTTTTCCGAAAGTCAGATCGTATGTCGCCAGACTCATATATTCTATACACCAACGTGAATAGTCGTTTTGTTGCCACTTCCACCGAATGATTTTAGAAATTCTCATGGAATGTTATCTATCCCTTCTGCCTTATTTGACCGTAAGTCCTCCAAAGCTCTTTTAAATTCCGATTCTAATACTGGATCCCTTATCTCTTCTAAATCGACTCCTTTTTATTCTTCTATCACATCAGACAAATCTTCACCCTCATAGAGGCTTTCAATGTATTCTTTCCACCTATCTGCTCTCTCCTCTGCATTTAACAGTGGTATTTCTGTTGCACTCTTAATGTTACCACCGTTGCTTTTAATGTCACCAAAGGTTGTTTTGACTTTCCTGTATGCTGAGTCTGTCCTTCCGACAATCATATCTTTTTCGATGTCTTCACATTTTTCCTGCACCCATTTCGCCTTACCTTCCCTGCACTTCCTATTTATTTCATTCCTCAGCAACTTGTATTTCTGTATTCCTGATTTTCCCGCAACATGTTTGTACTTCCTCCTTTCATCAATCAACTGAAGTATTTCTTCTGTTACCCATGGTTTCTTCGTAGCTACCTTCTTTGTACCTGTGTTTTCCTTCCCAACTTCTGTGTTGGCCCTCTTCAACTGTGTTGCCTACAGCGCTATTCCTTATTGCTGTATCTATAGCGTTAGAGAACTTCAAACGTATCTCGTCATTCCTTAGAACTTCAGTATCCCACTTCTTAGCGTATTGATTTTTCCTGACTAATGTCTTGAACTTCAGCCTACTCTTCATCACTACTATATTGTGATCTGAGTCTATATCTGCTCCTGGGTACGCCTTACAATCCAGTATCTGATTTCGGAATCTCTGCCTGACCATGATGTAATCTAATTGAAATCTTCCCGTATCTCCCGGCTTTTTCCAAGTATACCTCATCCTCTTGTGATTCTTGAACAATGTATTCGCTATTACTAGCTGAAACTTGTTACAGAACTCAATTAGTCTTTCTCCTCTTTCATTCCTTGTCCCAAGTCCATAGTCTCCTGTAACCTTTTCTTCTACTCCTTCCCCTACAACTACATTCCAGTCGCCCATGACTATTAGATTTTCGTCGCCCTTTACAAACAGTGTTACCCTTTCAATATCCTCATACACTTTCTCTATCTGTTCATCTTCAGCTTGCGACGTCGGCATGTATACCTGAACTATCGTTGTCGGTGTTGGTCTGCTGTCGATTCTGGTTAGAACAACCCGGTCACTGAACTGTTCACAGTAACACACCCTCTGCCCTACCTTCCTATTCATAACGAATCCTTTACCTGTTATACCATTTTCTGCTGTTGTTGATATTACCCGATACTCATCTGACCAGAAATCCTTGTCTTCCTTCCACTTCACTTCACTGACCCCTACTATATCTAGATTGAGCCTTGGCGTTTCCCTTTTCAGATTTTCTACTTTCGCTACCACGTTCAAGCTTCTGACATTCCACGCCCCGACTCGTAGAACATTATCCTTTCGTTGATTATTCAATCTTTTTCTCATGGTCACCTCCCCTTGGCAGTCCCCTCCCGGAGATCCGAATTGGGGACTATTCGGGAATCTTTTGCCAATGGAGAGATCATCATGACACTTCTTCAACTACAGGCCACATGTCCTGTGGATAAACGTTACGTGTCTTTAATGCAGTGGTTTCCATAGCCTTCTGCATCCTCATGTTGTTGATCATTGCTGATTCTTCCGCCTTTAGGGGCAATTTCCCGCCCCTAGGACAAGAGAGTGCCCTGAACCTCTATCCGCTCCTCCGCCCTCTTTGACAAGGCCGTTGGCAGAATGAGACTGACTTCTTATGTCGGAAGTATTCGGCCGCCGCCAATGCTGATTATTTATCAAAATTTAGGCAGTGATGGGAATCGAACCCGGGACAGAAGACGTTTTGATTATGAATCAAAGACGCTACCCCCCCTTTTTTTTTAATAATTTGTATTGAACAAACTAAAAGTACTTATATAGTCACTATGCAAGAGTTCTTCAAGGTACATTTAAACATATACAAATGACTGTTACTTAAGCAAAAAAAATTAATTAATTAATAAGAAAAACATTAAATACAACAAAATATAACATATTCTGTCCTCTTCCTTTATTTTATTTTATTTTATTTTATTTTATTTTGGTCGATGCATGGGAACGTGGGTAAGGGTGTTGCATCATGTTACAGGTAGGCATGGTACACCCCAACTTCGAGGGGGGTCAAGGAAGACGCTGCGGAGATAACCGGCAAAAGTTTGTCAGTAAGATGGTTGTCGGGTGAGGGTGCTATGCGCGGTCACAACTTTGTACCAGAATTCAAGGACTGTATGCGGACCACTTTGAAAGAGGTATTCTAAAGCCTGTCCTCGAAACCAGATGAGGGTATGGTGCTTAGCAAGAGGGTAGTGAAATGTCTGGGGCTGCAACAGGAAATCCGGGGTTACCGTCGTTGGCGGGGCACGGAGGTAAAAGCCCACGATTCGTTGGATGAGGAGCCATACGTTTTGTTTCAGGGGGCACGTAAGACGGTGCTCGTCGGTGTCTTCGAGCTGACAGTCAGGGCATAGAGGGGAGGTGGCCAGTCCTATGCGATAAAGTCGACTATTAGTCGGGAATTTTCCATAGACTAAAACATACCAGAGTGCGGACACAGACGACGGTAACAAGGGTGCATGCACACACCCCCAAACCGTGCGCCAGTTAATGTCAGGATGCTGTAGCACCATGGGGTCGCAAGGGTTGGACAGCATAAACAAACGATAGCAATCTTTTGCACGGGGAGGACGGGTGACTGGAAGATCGGCCCGAACGTAGCTGAGTTCTATGAAACAATTGGCGACATGGTACAATAACGGAGAAATAGGTGCCACATTGATCGGTGGATCGAGAGAATCTGGTCGGAGGATATCTAAGAGACTGCGTGTTAAGGACGGAACCGTCCCCTGCCAGTGTCGCAACAGAGTGTGGACAAAGAGTGCAGAAGATCGTGCCCACACGTTGACGAGTCCGAGGCCACCTTTTGCAGGAGGCAATGTTAGAGTGTTGCAGCGGACTTTGAAAAGTGCCCCTGCTGACACGAAATATCCAAAGGCTGATTGGATGCGGCGGCCAAGGAGTAATGGCATTGGGAGGATCTGGGCGATGTGTACCAGTTTAGGGGCTACATACATGTTGACATAGGACACACGTTGGAGTTGGTTTAAGTTACGGTGCACTTGACCGCGGACATGATGCCGAATCGACTGTAAAAGCCGCCGGTATGCCAGGGCCACTGCGAGGTGTGTGGAGCTCGTAAATTCGATACCCAAGTAACGAAGGGTGGTACTGACTGGGAGTGGGTTCGGCACCATAGCCGGGAGGCCGCGCCCAATGTGCATCATAGTCGATTAACGGACATTAAGAATGCTACCAGAAAGATGTCCATACTGGTGGATCCATTGGATGGCGTCATTGAGTTCCGTGGAGGAGCAGGTGAGAAAGAGGAGATCGTCCGCATAAGCCCTACAGTGAAAAGTGTAGTCACGCAGAGTGAGGCCCTGCAGTCTAGAGGTAAGTCCAGTGATGAGGGGCTCAAGTGCAATGGCATGTAGTAAAGTAGACATAGGGCACCCTTGACGCACAGAGCGGCGTATAGGGATCGGTCCTACAAGCCTCCCATTGACTTGTACCATCGAGACCGCGGGAAGTAGTAACCGGCGAATGGCATCGACAAAAAGTAATGGGAACCCCATACGTGTCGCCACCATGAGGAGGAATGGGTGTCGAACGCGATCAAAGGCACTCGTGAAATCGACGGATACCAGTGCTGCACGAAGGCGACAAACCGACGCCAGTGCAATGAGGTCACGGCATTCTCCTAGGGCTGTTTGTAAGGTGGCCCCACAACCACGTGCAGTCTGCTCAGGTGAAAGGGCCGTAGGTAACACGGTGCGTATGCGCGCTGCTAAGAGGCGTGCATAGATTTTATAGTCTGCATTCAGTAGTGTAAGGGGGCGATATGCAGAGACATGAGACCCTCCCTTCGGTTTAGGCACAGGTAGAAGAATGCCACTGACGAATTCAGGTGGAATTGGGAAGGACGGAGTAAAGAGTTCCTGAATCATTTCCGTCCACCGAGGAAGCATTAACGTGGCGAATGCCCGGTAAAACTCCACTGGGAGACCATCTGGTCCGGGTGATTTGTTCTTGGCCCCTTTGTTGATCGCATCTACCACCTCTTCTGCGGTGATTGCAGACATCATGGACGTTGACTCCGCTACGGTGAGGGTCCGATCAGGGGAAATGCGGAGATCATCAGGAATGGGCGTCGCCATCGGTTCATCATCATAAAATTGGCGATAATGTTCAGCAAAGGCAGACACCACCGCCGCCTGTGTTGTGTGGTGAACACCATCGGAGGTCGTGATGTTGGGGACGAAAAATCGACGTCGACGACTATGGTCGGATGCGGCATGAATTGTGGATGGGGTTTCGTCGTGGAGGAGGTCCTGTCGTCGGGAACGCACCACGACACCCTGCAGTCGTGCACGTTGAAGAGAGAGGAGACGAGCTTTGGTACGTTGTCGTTCCCTATGGTTGTCAGGTGATGGAGGGAGCGCATCGAGCTCACGGAGGACGGCGTAGTGAAAATTTGTGGTGTCTCGATGCCATGCTGCTGCTTTCTTGCCACATTGTATGAAGGCCTTTCTGATCGCAGGTTTGGCACATTTGAGCCACCAATGGAACGTGGATGTGTACTGCGGAAGGCGTCTTTCGCAAGATGCCCATGTAGTGGCAATACATTGTCGGCAGTGTGGATCATTAAGGAGGGAGGTATTAAGCTTCCAGTAACCTCTGCTGCGCCACACTGACTGAGGTGGCAGAGCCAGGGAGCAAATGACGGCGCAGTGGTCCGAAAATGCAAGGGGCCACCGTTCAGCTTGGGCGACGTCATTGCCAAGGTGGACAGAGACATAAAACCGGTCCAGTCTGCTCGCAGAATGTGCTGTATAATGGGTAAAACCGGGGGTATTGCCATGAATTTTCTCCCAAACGTCCACTAGATGAAAATTTTCGGTTAAGGTGAGAAGCGCCGGGCACGGCGAATAACCAGGCATTTGGTCCTGCGGATGGAGGACACAGTTGAAATCGCCTCCCATGATAAGGCGATCATAGCGTCCAGATAACAGGGGCGCCACGTCATGTCCGAAGAAAGTGGACCGCTGCCGACGGTTCGAGGAGCCAGACGGAGCGTAGATGTTGATGACGCGCGTGTCGAAGATGGTAACAGCCATGCCTCTTCCACAGGGAAGGATTGTCGTGTCCTTGAGTGGGATTCCTTCGCGTATGTAGAAAGCCATTCCGCGCCCTGATTGATCACATGTGGACGTGTATGAGTCGTAGCCGTAGACTGGTGGTAGTGTGGCAACGCGTACTTCCTGAAGAAGGGCGACGTCGACGTCAGAGGCCAGAAGCATGTCACATAGGAGTTGCAGCTTGGGTGCAGTGCCGATCATGTTGATGTTCAGTGTGGCAAACCGGTACGTTTGTTTCACCGGTGGTGGACGCGCATCTACCATCACCAAGGGAAGTAAGAGGAGGGCACCGACAGGAAGTGCCATCCCATCAGCTGCAGTGCCTTGCTTTTGATGTTAGCAAGCAGCCTTGTCCGGCGGAGGCAACTCATCCGGAGGAGGGGCCGTCTCTTCCTCAATCTCGTCAGCCCATGCTCCTGTGCCATGGGTCCGTCCAATGTCCATGGGAACTGCGTCGTGGTGAGAGAGATCTGGAGTTGTCGGCGGGGAGACAGGCGTCTCAACCGGCACACCGATCGTTACATTGTGCGTGGCGACCTCCACAGTGGTCCCGTCCTGCGAAACTTCATCGTGAAAGTTGTCCGCCGACCTCTGCGTGGAAATGTCAGCTGGTTGGGTGTCGTCTTCATCGTCGCGGGTGGCGACGCTTTGAGAGCCCGTGGGTGAACGGCGACGGCGTTTGCGCCTACGTGGCGAGCGTTGTTTGCGCACGTGTTCCTCAGTGTCGGACGACGGCAGGGAAGAGCGTCGACCTGGTTCGAAGGCGTCGGTGGGTACAATGAAATTGTCAAATAGGTGTTGTGAAGAAGTACTGTTCTCCTCAGTGTCCGGTGCGGGAGCCTGTTCGGCGGCAAGGTCGTCAGGTGGGACGTCCACACCGTCCATAGGTGACTGGGGCGGTGGGACGTGCCGATCGGAAGGACCGGGCGACGGACTGGACGAAACTGTAGACGTGGCAAGAGCCGCTGCGTAAGTGACCGGTAGGGGGGTCATCGTGGGTGTGACGGACGCTTCCGACAACGGGAGCTGCGCAACACGTCGTTGAATACATTCAGACCGTAGGTGACCTTCTTTCCCGCAACCGGAACAGGGTCGAGGTTGGCCGTCGTACATTACAGTGGCACGGCAGCCTCTCCGATACGTAGATAGGAAGGCACGTGTTTCTGCAACTCGATGCGGACCTGTCTAACACCATTTAAAACGGGATAGGTCTGAAATTGTACCCATCGTTCGGCGACATGTTCCAGAACGTCTGCAGGTAGTTCGAACGGCAGTTCGAAGATCCTTATCATCCGTGTGCCGAGACCTGCGTGATCGACGGTAACGGGTCCGACGTTGCCGTCGGAATGACAGAAGCGCAGTCCACGTTTTGCCTCTTGAAGCACCTAGTCGCACGCCGCATCGTTGATCATTTTGACGTAGACGGTACTGCTAACTATCGACAAGTGGATACCAATTAGATCCGTTGGTGGTATTTTAACTTCATCGCGAATAAATCGTTCTACCTCCAGGGCCTTGGGTCGGGCGAAGTCGGAACAAAAGTTGAAACGTAATGTCTTCTTCCGATAGTTGTGCGCCATGGTGGTCTAGAAGGGAAAACGGCACTTACAGCGGCCGAAGTAAACACAAACACACCGCGCGCGCCTCGCCCGCAGCGCTCTGGCGCGTGACCGCCTCGCAGTACTGCCGGCGGCAGACTGAACCCGGGACAGAAGACGTTTTGATTATGAATCAAAGACGCTACTCCTAGACCACAGGTCTTCGCTCTTGTACATTTGTATATTACCCTTCTTTCCCTACATATTACCCCTCTTTTTTCTCAGAAATTTGAAGATCTTGTCCAATTTACATTGTCCAACGACACATCCTTAGTTTTCTTTTCCATTCTCCTGTATATTGTTCTTGTCAGCAACTTGGATGCATGAGCTGTTAAGCTGATTGATCGATAATTATCGCTCTTGCAGTCTTTTGTGGATGACATTTTTTCCGAAAGTCATACGGTATACTGCCAAACTCATACATTCTAAACACCAACGTGAATAGTGGTTTTGTTGCCACTTCCCCTAACGAATTTAGAAATTCTGATGGAATGTTGTTTATCACTTTTGCCTTATTTGATCTTAAGTCCTCCAACGCTCTCTCAAATGCTGATTCTAATACTGGATCCCCTATCTCTTCCAAATTGACTGCTGTTCCTTCTTCTATCACATCAGACAAATCTTCCCCCTCGTAGAGGCCTTCAATGTACTCTTTCCACCTATCCGCTCTCTCCTCTTCATTAAACAATGGAATTTCAGTTGCACTCATAATGTTATCACCCTTGCCTTTAATTTCACCGAAGATTGTTTTGGCTTTCCCATATGATGAGTCACTTCTTCCGATTATCATTTGCCTTCCGCTGGGGCCGAGCGATTCTAGGCGCTGCTGATATGTTCGCAGGTTCGAATCCTGCCTCGGACATGGATGTGTATGATGTCCTTACGTTATTTAGGTTTAAGTAGTTCTAATCTATGGGACTGAGGACCTCAGATATTAAGTCCCATAGTGTTTAGAGCCATCAGAAACAGTTTTTCGATTATCATTTCTTTTTCGATTTCTTCACTTTTTCTATGCTGCCATTTTGGCTTAGCTTCCCTGCACCTCCTATATGTTTCATTCCTTAGCGACCTTTATTTCTATATTCCTGAATCTCCCTGAACACTCTTGTACTTCCTTCTTTCATCGATCAGCTCAAGTATTTCTTCTGTTACCCATGGTTTCTTCTTAGTTGCGATCTCCAACTTCTGTAGCTTCCGTTTGTAGAGATATCCATTCCTTTTCAACTGTACTGCCAACTGAGCTAGTCCTTATTGCTGCTTCTAAAGCCTTGGATAACTTCAAGCGTGTCTCGTCATTCATTTTACTTCCGTATCCCACTTCTTTGCGTATTGGTAGTTCCTGAGTATCCTCTTCACCACTGTAACTGCACACGTAAACAAACCCAACTGAATATTTTAAGGTCATAACTATACCTAGTTAATTGATGGGGAGGTGTCATGAGCGTAAGTGATGGAGTACAATTCAAACAACAGAAATGCTCTTTCAATAGATAATAAATACAATTCAATAGATTAGACAAAATTACTGGCGAAAATTTGAGGAATGGATGGAATATCTATATATTAGAAGAAAATGCATGACAAGTAAAAAAATATATGAAGGTATCAACAGAAGAAAGCATCATAATTACCTCTCGAAAGCACAACGAGTAAAACTGAAAGCAGTATAAGACGTAGAAAATAATGTACCCAAATGCTTGAGGTGTATACCGTGACGGAGTACTGGATAAAATGTTTTCGGTTAACATAGTCGCGAAAGATCGAGACAAAAATCCTCTAAAATTCTTACCTGACATGGATTACAGTCTCGAAATCTGTATTATCGCCGTTTTGTGAAGAGCCATTTCGGAGAACCACGAAACTAGAATACACCGTGCTTACGAGCTGTGTGCGAAGTTGATGACCACCTGGAACATACCACGATCAGCGAAATAAATTACGAGCGCCAGTTTAATAGCGTGTTAGTCAGCCTCTGGAACACAGTACAGAATTGATGCCGTTTGGAAGAAATTCGACGAATGTTTAATACAGGTAACGCATGTTTACGCGCAGGTAACCCGTTCCCCGAAACTACCGGACCGGTGGTTTGCTGGCCTACAGTTGGTGCACTCTGCCGTTCCGAATGCCATTCCTCGAGTTCAGTTCAGACGAATTTGTCGGTAAAGAAATTAACGTGATTTTACTATCATGCTAACGCTATTCTAACTTCATGGTACTGACTGTAATCCTGCTGGGGAGATGCCATCATCGTCACGCATGATTATGTGCACGTGGTTGTTTCAAACGAAGAGTAACGGCAACTTCCTGGGTTAACCAAAATTTTTACTACCGCCTACGCTTGAGTACTTTTATTTTGTTTTACGGCTGGCAAGAATGACATTCATATTTCTCAAATACACACATGAAAAATTTGTTGCTTCATCCCGGTTCCCAGAACTCCTGGAGATAGACGTTGACTGTGGATACTGTATCAGAGACACAGTCCCTTTCACTGTTCAGAGATGTCACTAAACCCGCCCAAAGATTTAAACAACCATGCATGAGCGGCGCCTATTAGACAGAGGGGGTCCGACAGCTGATCAGTTCAAATCATTCCACCAGGAAGGAGGTACACGGCTCGTGTTGTCTGTAGTTCAGCCATGCCTAGACGGTCAATACCGCGGTTCGATCGCGTTTGCTTTGTTACTTTGAACCAGGAAGGGCACTCAACAAGGGAAGTGTCCAGGCGTCTCGGAGTGAACCAAAGCGACGTTGTTCGGACGTGGAGGAGATACTGACAGACAGGAACTATCGATGACACGACTCGCTCAGGCACCCCAAGGGCTACTACTGCAGTGGATGACAGCTACATACGTATTACGGTTCGGAGGACCCCTGACAGCAATGCCACCATGTTGAATAACGCTTTTCGTGCAGCCACAGGACGTCGTTTTACGGCCCAGACTGCGCGCATTAGGCTGCAAGATGCGCATCTTAACTCTCGACGTCCATGGTGAGATCCATATTGCAATCACACCTTGCAGCGCGGTATAGATGGGCCCAACAACATGCGGAATCGACCGCTCGGGATTGGCATCACGTTTTCTTCACCGATGAGTGTACCATATGCCTTCAACTTGAAAATCGTCGGAGATGTGTTTGGCGGCAACCCGGTCAGGCTGAACCCCTTAGACCAACGCCACCTAGAAACAAAGACTACGCACCTAATTCTGGGGAGCTGTTGTAAGTAGGCTGTTTAGGTTTTTTTGTTGGTAACGCCGCCGCCACGTAGCGCTATGTACGAAAATCACTGGCTGTGCCGTGTGCAGTCTGTGGCTGGTTTGCATTGTTGTCTGCCATTGTAGTGTTGGGCAGCGGCAGCTGGATGCTAACAGCGCGTAGCGTTGCGCAGTTGGAGGTGAGCCGCCAGCAGTGGTGGATGTGGGGAAACAGATGGCGGAGTTTTGATATTTGTAAGAATCGATGTCATGAAGTGATATATATATATTATGACTATTAAGGTAAATACATTGTTTATTCTCTATTAAAATCTTTCATTTGCTAACGATACCTATCACTAGTTAGTGCTTTCCGTAGTTTGAATCTTTTATTTAGCTGGCAGTAGTGGTACTTGCTGTATTGCAGTAGTTCGTGTAACCAAGATTTTTGTTAGGTAAGTGATATGTGAAACGTATAGGTTAATGTTAGTCAGGGCCATTCTTTTGTAGGGATTTTTGAAAGTCAGATTGCGTTGCGCTAAAAATATTGTGTGTCAGTTTAAGTACAGTCTTGTAAAATTTTCCTAAGCGGACGTTTCATATGTCGACCGTTAGCCGAGGATACCTCACTGGAATCTTCTGATTTTTTTCTTGTACTTTGTGTAATTAGTGTAGATTTTGTTTACTGCTAGCGCCTAATTTTAGAGAGAATCTCATTTGTAGTTGTAGTCTTTCATTGTTGTACAGTAAAACAGTTGTGGCATGCATGTAGGTTTGCACCAAGTATTTCGCAGCTGCGCTTGCAATTCACTAGATATTATTTTCAGTGCTAAGTTAATGTGTTCTCTTATTTTTGCTCTTCAAATTGTGCTTTTCTGTGTTATCGTGTGAAATATTGTGACAATAATAGCGTGTGAAAAACGTAATACTAGGCTCCAAAGTAAATTGCGAAATGACAGTGAAGACGAAAGCAGTGTGTTAGCGCCACCATGTAATGAATTCACTAATGTAGTAATTTGGTAATTGTGCATAGGGAAATGGAGCGGGCTGCAAATAATGGTGTAGGCAGTGAAACAATTAGTGGACAGGGAAGCATTATCGATCGATCGGTCGGCAACAGCTCGCCTCAGGATTCCGAAATGACAGGACACAATCTTGCAAATACTGCAGATTCAGGTTTTGTGTCCTCACCGTTTTCTCAAATAAGTCAAGGCACATTTTCTGTTTTCCGAACTGCGAATATTTCCGGTTCAAATGCATTGCTGAATAACACTGAGGAACATGTTTCAGACACCAGTGCATTGTTATTACAATTAATGCAACAAATGGGACAAAAACTTCAAAAGTTAGACACAATGGAACAAAATCTTCAAAAGTTAGACACAACGCTTGAACAAAATCAGAAACAAATGGGACAAAATCTTCAAAAGTTAGACACAATGGAACAAAATCAGAGACAAACACAGCAAAAGCTTCAAAAGTTACACACCACACTTGAACAAACACGTGAAGATTTAACTAATGAGTTACATAACATTGAATCGAAATGTCAAACAGTCTGTAATGACGTAAAAACACAAATTTTTGAGCATTTTCAACCTATTTTTTCGCTGCATGAAAATGCATTACAGAATCACGAAGCAGCCATAAAAGAACTGCAATCTATTGTTCATGAAAATTATGAGACCTTGCAAGCTAAAATTGACTCAGTTGCATCTACCGATTCGGTTATGCAACTTGCAAGAACTCAGGAAAACTTCAAGGACACAGGTGATTCGATTTCAACACAAATGGACATTCTGAAACTTAGTTCAGAAAAACACACAGAGGAAATAATTTCACTATCGGATAAAGTAGCCGAACTTTCAGATCAGTTCACTAACTTATCTACAAAGATAGATGATGATCTGAATGACACAAAACCTGTAGCCTTCACTGACACTGTAGAGTATGAACAAATTAGAAAATTCAAACAGAATCAAAATCAGATCAACACACAGTACAAAAGAGAAATTCGGGAAGTACAAGATCAGTTGGCTCAAGTAATACAAGAATTACATATTTCAGAGGACACTCGCGCTCTAATACGTCAAGAGGCACATAGAAATACGGTACAGCCACAAAATAATAACACAGGGCACTTCGGAAATTATGAAAGAAATTGGCAAGATACACCGAATTTTGAGATGGAACCGCCGAAACGAAGTAACAATGACAGACATGCGACTCGCCGACATGATGATTTTGACTATAAGCTGTTCATTACTACACGTAAATTCAAAACATTTAAGAATTCTGACAACGACATTCATCCACAAGCATGGCTTCATCAATTCTCTCATTGTTTCCCCCCCCCCCCCCCCCCCCCCAACTGGTCATTAGAGCACAGATTAGAATTTCTGTGTGGCTACTTAGAGAATGAACCAGCTGTAAGAATGCGATCGGTCATTCACGATTGTCACAGTGAAGGAGAATTTTATCATGCCTTCCTCTCAGCATATTGGTCTCGAGTACACAAGACCGAGTAAAACATGGCATCATTATGATGAAACATTTCGAACAATGTGAGTTTTCCAGTCTTGTGAAATATTTTGAAGACATGTTCCATAAGAATCAGTATCTTTCAAACCCATACAGCCCCTCAGAACTCATTCGCATTTGCTTAATCAAATTGCCTGAACATTTACGACATATTATTTTGGCAGGAGGTTGCAAAGAGGACATTGAAGCTTTTCAGGGAGTGTTACAAGAATTGGAAATTGGCACTGACAATCGCGGAACGCGAAAACAGGAACACAACAATTACAGGTCACATCGGTCACAATTCCGCGATGAAAGAAATAAAAACTGGACACAACAAGGCTATTCTCACAATACAAATCGTGACCAAAACAGACACCACCCTTATGACAACCGTTGGCAGAGTAGTAATAATTACAGGGAAAGATCACCTCTCTACGGTAGTGCCTATCACAGAGACAATCAGAGAAACAGACAATATGGGAATCAAAATAATTATTATCAACGGAGACGGAATAACTTTAGACGCAACGGTCCAGCGCGCAGTTACGATTCAGAGAGAAATTCTCCACCACGTGACCGACAAGAAAGGAACTATGGAATCTACCGACACGACGACAGACGATATGATCGTAACGACAGTCCTGAATTGCAGCAGAACTGGCGGGATTGAAACAGAGCTGGACCCTCTCGGCAAGGTGAATTTGTAGAAGTTAGGTCTCCTAATCTCAATAATTGTAAAATTTTCCTAAGGGGACGTATCACTGTGACGTCAGCGTTCTGCAGCTGAGCAGTGCTATCTGTGGTTGAAGCGCTGTTTGGAAGCATGGTCACGGCATGGGTTTGTTTTCGTAGCAGTGTTTGAAAGCATGGCTTTGTTTTCGTAACATTTGTGGCGGAAATCGTGATCTCACTGTTATATACGATTCGGAGTGTTATTGAGCACCTGCTCAAAATGCCACGCAAGTTATGTATGTCCTGTTGTAGGGGAAACAACGACAACGGTCCAAAAAATAGCGTCTTTTCATTCCCGTCTGATGAAGCCTTAACATTGAAATGGATCGCTGCAGTTCATAGGAAAGACTCGGAACCCAGTAAACAGTACGTTGTAAGTATCTGTAATTTAATACTGTTATGTTACAGAACTAAAAATTCAAATTAATAGCCTAACTATGACGAAGCATTACACTTTTAAGCTCACTTTATGCAGTCCTCAGTTAGATTTCATTTGTCAGTTTACATTCTGCCTTTACATTAACAGTAAAATATATGCTTCTTTTCAGATATGTGAACATTTCAATGCAAACGACATTGAGAAAGTTACTAGTGTTTAAGGCCCCAAAAACTGGCAAACTCCTTACAGCACCTTTGGACCGTCCACGTTTAAATAAAGGTTTGTGCAAATCTATCGTAAAGAATACTTGTAAGCAATTTACAGATTAATGCACAGGATTCTTAATTTTCTTACGATATTGTTTGATATTTAACACACACAAATACATCATGAAAAATTGCTATAAGAATCTCATGTTTATCTCTCTCTATTTGCATATCCTGTAGCATCAAAGTTGCCAGGATGCCCTACGTATTTATCTTCAAAACAAGCACCAGCTCGAGAAGATCCATGGAGTCGTCGTGAACTTTTGGAGAACCAAGCACTTGAGAAAGTCACTGAGCAGAGTGTGGAATCACACACAAAAATGATGTAGAAGATTTCATTTACTAGTTTAGAAGAGTTTAAATTAAAATTATCTGATTGTGAAAAGCACAGTGACTGGGTCACATTAACCAATTCAAACAATTTGTGTCTTGTGTTGTAAAGGATGTTCTAAGTGTTGTGTGTCATGTCGTTATAAATAGTGTTTTAGTGTTAGGTGCATTTGTGAAGGAAGCTGAGCTAAAGTGTGCTGGTAAGATTAAATTACCAAAGCAAGTAAGTGATACTGACACAGTTAGTAATATTTTGAGAGTTGTATGTGATGTTTCATATAAATAGGGCTCCAGTTGAGGCAAGTTTATCTTGCATTGAAGACATTTTGGACAACCTGTTAGAAAAATTATCAGAAGGTGAGCATAAAATTAAACTTTTGAAGGAACAAGTTTCATTTCTATGATTTAAAAGTCCAACACAGATTAGGTACGGGAGTGATTCAATAATTTTATGGTCATTAGTTTTTCTATCAGTCCACATGCACATAGGTTTTTGAGAAGTGCTAGTAATTTTTCCATTCCAAGTCCTAGTACTTTGTCAAAAATTTTGCAGTAAACTTCCAACTAACTCAATCCCTGAGCACCAGAGTGAGCAGTTTCTCAATTACATTTCACAAAAAGTTGGTGCTTTATGTGTGAATGACAAAACTGTCATCCTGTTGATAGATGAGATTCCTTGAAAGTCACAACTTGACTAAAAAAGGTGGAAATGTTGTAGGTGGTGCTTTTAACACAGATGTGTTTTTGTGTGCAACTAGTGCTTACTTTTTTATGGTCCAGAGTATGGTTTCAGTGTACAATGATGTGCTGCATATTCTCCCAGTTCACACAATTGAAGGTAATGTCCTGTTCCCAACTACTAAATATTTAATTCTTAAACCAGAAGCAGTGAGATTTCAGGTAGTAGGAGTAGTAGCTGATAGCAATGCTATTACTAAGAAAGCTATTTCATGCTTCCCTTCCCCCCCCCCCCCCCCCCATAGTGTACAGATGAAATATGTTCATCCTGTGCAAACTTCTGCTAATCACCCATTTTACTATTTTGTGGATTCTTTACACATTTTAAAATGTATACAGAACAACTGGTTTAATGAAAAGAACCAAATTATGTGCTTTCCTTCTTTTAGTGATAGTTTGAAGGGAGGTCTCGCTTCTGTTACAGCTTTGAAGGAACTACATTTTCTAGAAAAACGTGAACTGTTGCAGTATGGTAGCACTTTAACACTTAAGTCATCATATCCAAATTCTTTTGAACAGAAAAATGTGAAACAAGCATTGCGTATTTTTAATAACATGACAGTTGTTGCAAGGCAACAACTAGGTGGCAGAAAAGAAACTGAAAACTGGGAGAGTACTGCCACATTTGTAAAAATAATAAGTCAGTGGTTTGATGTTGTTAATGTTAAAATGTTGCTTAAGGGTAAAAGGCTAAGGAATGTTTAGCAAGAACCGATTACTCTCAATTCAAAACATATTCATGACTTTTTGAGAAACTTTCTCTCATGGTTGTGTTCATAGGGAGATTGCAATGGAGGAAGGAAACTGACCAGAGAAACACCCTTTGCTCTCAAACGTACTACTGCCGCATTGATTGATTTTAGTGAATACTGGCTGTGTGAGAAAAAGAGAACGTATTTGCTCCTTGGGAAAATACAGACAGACAGTTTGTAGAACAGGTTTGGGAAATAGCGCCAACTTAATGGGGGAAATTATCATGTATCGCTAAGGTAGGTATTTGAAACAGAAGGAAAATTAAGGGCCCAGAGTATGTTTTCTCTTGTATTAAAGTCCCTATTACATGTAGTAGTTGATAACAATGATGTTGATGAAACAGAGGAAAACACTTGGCCGTTACTCCATTATATATCAGGTAATTGCTCACACCAGGTGCTTCAAAAAATAAATTGTCCATATTGTAAAGAGTTTGTAACATTCGAAGAAACAAGACAAGCAGATGATTTGATAGTGGCAAATGATAGGGGACGTTTAACATACCCAAGCAGTGATGTAGTCACATGTGTTTCCTATGTATACTTAACATTACAAAAAATTCCTAAAGAAAAGGAAAGTTTGTCCCAGCAACACGTAAACCAAAGGAATGTGCTTGTGAAAGACGCACCCATTAATGTGCCAAAAGACTTATTTCTTGGTTTCCATTGTTTAAAAGGTCACACTCTTCAATCTATCATACATTGTATATTGACTTGCAGTGCAATTATTTTACTAAACAACTTTGTAAAACGAATAAATGATGTGAATGTGGCAAAAAATGTCTTTGTAAAAGAATGAAAAGGTCCTGAAATCTGACTCCTAGTCACAAAAAATTAGGAAATAAATGTTTTCTGGAAATTTGCTGCTTCTCTCAGTACTTGTCGAACATTTTGTGGATCTCCCCCTGTGTGTGTATGTGTGTGTGTGTGTGTGTGTGTGAGTGTGTGTGCAATTACAGATATACAATCAAAATTTACTTATTAAAGTGAAGCTTTTTAAGTATCATATGTCCCATTATGTAAGTTATTAAATGAAAAATGTTCGATAAATGATTTACATTATTTGTGGTGAATTTTGAAGGTCGTAATGTAATTTTATTCATAGTAAAGGAAAATCAGTATTACTTATGTACTCTAAACTATTATGTGGAAGGTTACCTAATTATAAAAGCGCATCTGCAGCAAGGCAATGCTGTAAGTGCTTAAAATTTTACGTCGCCTAAAAAGCAGGTAGTGGTGACTGAAAAAATAGGATACATGGTTTATATTATTTGTAGACGAATTTTGAAGGTTCTAGTGTATTTTCTTCGTATTCAAGGAAAATCATTATTCCTTAGGTAGTCGAAATATTGTGTTGGTTACCTACTTGCAAGATCTAATCAGCAGCAAGGTGACGCTGTAAGTGCTTAAAATGCTAAAAAGTAGGTAGTGGTGACTATATAAACTGCCTTTGAAGACACAAGATCCAACATTTATATAAATCTTTTTCAGTCGATCGTGTTAAGCCACAATTAATCATTTACGAACTAGGCGATACAGTATGCAGTACTCCCTTAATTGTAGGTTTCATTCTTTTTGTTACTTCTGTCATTAGTGAAACAGTGGATGTGCACTGCCTTGCGCTACTTCAGTGCTAGTTTCTTAACACAGCCGCAGAGCCGTGACGTAACAGCAGCCGTTGTGAGCCTTTGTTTCTAGGTGTTTGCGGGTGGCCGACGTACGCCGCTGGTGGTCATGGAAGGCGCCATAATGGCTGTACGATACGTGAATGCCATACTCCTACCGATAGTGCAACCATATCGGCAGCATACTGGCGAGGCATTCGTCTTCATGGACGACAATTCGTGCCCCCATCGTGCACATCTTATGAATGACTTCCTTCACGATAACGACATCGCTCCACTAGAGTGGCCAGCACTGTATCGATTGATATGGGCTGTAAGGATCTCCACCGAATCGCACAACATGTAATGTGTGGTTTTCATGAACAATAAAAAGGGCATAAATGATGTTGATCTCTATTCCAATTTTCTGTGGAGTTTCCGGAAATCTCGGAGCCAAGGCGATGCAAAAGTTTTTTTGATGTATGTACTTACGCTTTAGATTAGTGTATTTCCGAAATCTTCTGCCTTTTCTTACTTTCCATAACGTAATAATACGTTGGAATATTTGTGTGAGATAATGATATCCTACGAAAATTAGTTACCTTAGGATTCCATTTTAAATAGCTTACAAAAATGTGACGTAATGAAGATATTTTCCAAAATATATATGTTAACAAAATTTATTTAGTCATTAATTATTGGGTTGATGCATAACTTCATAGCGTTTTACCATAACTTTAATAAACACAAAAGATATTCATAACAGAGAGTTTAGTCTCCCGTAATAAATATTCCTTCACTATTTGCAACGGTCTGCCAACACTGGGGCAACTTTTCGATTCTGAGACTGGAACTCACTTGGTTTTGAGGGCAAGTACTCGTCGAGACATATGTGGATCGTTTTTTGATCCAGAAAGGAAGTTCCTTGAAGATTGTTCGATACAGAGTGGGAAAGGTGAAAATCTGAGGGCGCAAGATCAGATGAATAAGGTGAGCGCGGAATTACATCCCACCCCAATGACTGTATAGTGTTTTTTGCCAGTGTAGCACAGGGGTCTCCAAACTTTTTAGTCCACGGGCCACATTGACTCCTCTACGACGTCATAAGGGCCAAGATCTACCTAGTGGGATTAAAGCACCCTAGCACTCCATGATCACCGTAAAGTAAGGCTAAAGGAAAGATGAAATCGCAAAAATCTAAGGTTGTGGGAATAGCTAGCACTGAAACGAACTACGACTTTTTTAATTACATAATTTTTATTGGTGGACGTACCTGACCGAAATTCTGGCGTATTTTATTCTGGCGAATTTCACAGACAAAAAAGTATGTCACTGCACATTCTTCACGAAAGCGTCCTGCAAAGTTAACGAAATCTCAAAATCATTCTTAGCTACACTATTACTGCAAGACGTAACAGAGGTAGAGTATGTCAACGCATTGTTATTTCAAGCGACGCAACAATAAGCTTAGTTATGTGGTCCTGTAGCGAGTAGCAGAGCCATTGTCGCAGTTTATTGGTCGCGATGGGCCTCGAAATTAAATTTTTGGCAGTATAGGTATCACCTCAAATATTTGGCGGGCCGGATACCGGTGATGTCCGGCCAGCTAACGCCCACCCTCGCGAGACGGTTTCGGCCCGCGGGCTGTAGTTTGGAGATCCCTGATGCCGCAGAATGCAGGCAGAGGTTATTGTGGGGTAGCAGTTGTTTTTGGATTGCGTCTGCGAGACATATCAGTTGCTGACGGCAAATGTCAGCAGTGATGGTTACAAGTCGGGGGAGAAATTCGTTGTACTCCGCACCGCCGCTGTTCCACCGGATGCATAGCATTTGTGGATGCACGCAGGTCCTTGTACACCTATATAGTGCTTTTTTCCAGTGTACCAGAATGCGGGCAGGTGTTATTATGGAGTAGCAGCGCTTTACGCGTCTAGCAGATGCGCAAAACTATAGGCCTCTATCTCTGACATCGATCTGTTGTAGAATATTAGAACATGTTTTTTGCTCGCGTATCATATAATTACTGGAAACTCAGAATCTACTCTGTAAGAATCAACATGGATTCCGGAAGTAGCGATCGTGTGAGACCCAACTCGCTTTATTTGTTAATGAGACCCAGAAAATATTAGACACAGGCTCCCAGGTAGATGCCTTTTTCCTTGACTTCCGGAAGGCGTTCGGTACAGTTCAACACTATCGCCTGATAAACAAAGTAAGAGCCTACGGAATATCAGACCAGCTGTCTGGCTGCATTGAAGAGTTTTTAGAAAACAGAACACACCATGTTGTTCTCAATGGAGAGACGTCTACAGACGTTAAAGTAACCTCTTGCGTGCCACAGGGGAGTGTTATGGGACCATTGCTTTTCACAATATATATATAAATGACCTATTAGATAGTGTCGGAAGTTCCATGCGGCTTTTCGCGGATGATGCTGTAGTATACAGAGAAGTTGCAGCATTAGAAAATTGCAGCGAAATGCAGGAAGATCTGCAGCAGATAGGCACTTGGTGCAGGGAGTGACAACTGACCCTTAAAGTAGACAAATGTTATGTCTTGCGAATACATTGAAAGAAGGGTCATTTATTGTATGATTATATGATAGCGGAATAAACACTGGTAGCAGTTACTTCTGTAAAATGCTTGGGAGTATGCGTACGGAACGGTTTGAAGTGGAATGATCATATAAAATTAATTGTTGGTAAGGCGGGTGCCAGGTGGAGACTCATTGGGAGAGTCCCTAGGAAATGTAGTCCATCAACGAAGGAGGTGGTTACAAAACACTCGTTCAACCTATACTTGAGTATTGTTCATCAGTGTGGGATGCGTACCGGGTCGGGTTGACAGAGGAGATACAGATCCAAAGAAGAGCGGCACGTTTCCTCACAGGGTTATTTGGTAAGCGTGATAGCGTTACGGAGATGTTTATCAAACTCAAGTGGCAAACTCTGCAAGAGAGTTGCTCTGCATCGCGGTGTAGCTCGCTGTCCATGTTTCGATAGGGTGCGTTTCTGGATGAGTTATCGAATATGTTGCTTCCTCCTACTTAGACCTCCCGTGGAGATCACGAATGTAAAATTAGAGAGGTTCGAGGGCGCACGGAGGCTTTCCAGCAGTCGTTCTTCCCGCGAACGATACGCGATTGGAACAGGAAAGGCAGTTAATGACAGTGGCACGTTAAGTGCCCTCCGCCACACAACGTTGGGTGGCTTGCGGAGTACAGCTTGAGGTACCCATACTTCCGATTTTCTTAACCTTCTCCATTGCATGTAAAAGTGCACGATGGTGGAATGATCACACTTCATTACATTTGCCAGTACACAAGTACACTGACGTGGATGACTGTCGGTTAGTGCGTCTAAAAGGTGTTCTTCAAACCCCAAAGGACTTCTTGAAGGTGGAGAGTCACTTACGTCGAAAAGATCCTTCTTAAAACGACAAAAACAATGTTCTTGCAGTGCCCTGTCCAACTGCGTCATTGCAATACACGGCGGAAATGTTTCTGGCTGCCTCCGCTGCTGTCTACTGTACTCAAACAGACCCACTCAGTATCTCCAAATGACAAAATGATAGTTTGTAAACTAAGATTGTGAATTGCTATAATAATAATTATAAAAGGTGGAAATTTTATTTACGCACTGTCTTGTAAATAGATATGATGGTATCTGATACTCAGGTACTAATGCAAAGAAACATAATGATGTTAAAATGCTTTAAATTCTTGCTATGATTTAATTTTTAAAATTTAATAATTCTCTTCCTGTTAATATTTAATTAATTAACTTACGTCGTTCAGATTTCGTAACGCCGACGGCGTTAAAATTTAAAGTTGTTCAGTCCATGTTTTGTTTTCTTTCAATTGATGCGAGCTAGCGATGGTGCAATGATGTTCGCTTTCGTGTCTACACATTCATAAAAATCAGATCAAGGAAACACTTTTGTTTCCGAAAGATACAGGTTCGATTAAGGCTGCGTGCACTTTTGCGCGTATAATGAAAACATTCCTAACATGTCGCGTAGCAAAAAGTAACATGCGAATCACAACCGTGGTCAAACGAAGAAAATATATGACATAAATGTTCTCCGGTGTTATTCAGGTCAGGTTTAGATTAAACACCGCAGTTTTTCGTCTATAAATCACAAGACGATATACTTTACAGACATTTGTTTTGAATAACTTGTATTTACATTTGCTTATACAATATGATGATTGTCCGCAAGGATTATCTCTCTCTCTCTCTCCTTTTTATAGCCTTTATACGTTCACGTTACATACATCGATTAAGAAACTTTTCTTTCTCCACCGACCAGTACGAGAACAAAATCCGCCCAGACCAAATGTCTTACACAGAATCATTTCTCACTTAACAATCATATACAGTTTCGTAGTACAAACAATGCTAGTTTATTCCGTGCACTAGAAAGTCTTTGATTCACTGAGCACAAAAATTAAAATAATAAAATTATAATTATATGTTTAATATCGTCAGTTCTTCCTTATATCATGAAAATAAGGTTTGACATCGTCGTAATATTACTTTTCATCGTTGTAGCACTATAATTGCAACAGTGAACTACAAATACAAAGTGACAATCGATGAATAAACGCATAGCAACCGGAACACCAACACGCAAAACATAAACGCGATGAACCTATGCATCAGCCTAAAAGAAACTTACACTTAGTTTTCAAAAATTTATTTAATGTTTCATAAGTACATTCATTTGGTAGAAAGAGGTGAATTTTTATTGTCTTACTCATATTTCAAGTTTTCAAAAGCTATGTTTCACAACTATTTAAAAGGGCTTTTCTCACCAGCTACTCTGCCCCTTCTGACTCACGCCATATGGTTCTCCTCCTGCCTTCTTCGGCGTGAGAACCTGTAGCCAGTTTCATCAAAGCGATGTAACCCACCGTTTCGAACTCAAACACAGAATCGGAATCCGATTCTGAACTTATAACAATTAACATAGCAGAAGCAGTCGCCATCCCTCCAAAGTTCCTCAGCAAACTGCGTATTGAAACTGCGATCCAACTTGAGATGATTGTCGCCGTGACTCACGCTGTCGTGAGGAATTTTGCGTGAACCCCCCGCGTCACCTCACGGGCCAGCGTCTCATCTTGCGGCGCGCCTAAGCGCGAGTTCTTTGTCTGTCTGTATTTGGCGGTACCTATCTGTGTGTTTTGTTACGTCTCTATATGAACTGGAATGTTATCACCATGAAAAAGGCGGCTTTGTGTGGAAGCTCTCTTTAGTTCATGGAGAGTGTTTATTGGAAAAATACAGTGTTACAAGGTCAAACAGAAACGAGTAATAAAATATCGTGCATTGTAATTGTGGAGATGCTTGTTCACTATGAAATCAAAAAGCCAGGACGTCAGTTCTACAACTAGACAAAGAAGACAATGAGCCTGAAATGTCGAACTGTTACAAAGATGAGTGTAAAATTTTTCTCATATTTTCATCCTTATACGAACTTTACGTCATTTTTCTGCCGCCTCAAACATACTATAAGGAGAAAAAAGACACACCACGACAGAATTACGCAAATGAGACTGAAATCTGTAGGTATTATGTACATGTCCAAGCAAGCAAATGATTACAGTTTCAGAAAAAGTTGGTGATTTATTTCAGGGAAATCGAGCAATAATGCTTTGCTCCAATGTGGTGTGTGTACTGTAAGACCTTCAGTACACACACCATCAGATTGTTAGATTTGTCGCTCTAACGAAGTAGGCGAGTGTCAGCAATACGTCTCGTGGTATTATCGTGACGTGTTTATCTTCTGCCGTTAGGTCAGATGATAGAAATGCCACTCGCACCCTTAGAGTAGCAGATTGACGGTGACCAACTTTAAACAGAACTTGACTAATTTTCATACACATTTATTAAAATAATAACAAGCAACAACTTGGTTCTGGATGCTATTTAGATTGTCAATCTAAAATTCCTTTGGGTATTGGTACGTTAATCTTATTCTCACATATATCTCTAGTACCTGACAAAAGTGTCCATACATTTATCTTCATGGCTATGTGCAGGAATATGGTATTCTTACTAGGCGCAGACTGAAACTTAACTATAGACTGGTACAGCCTAATGTAGAACTCGTACAGACTGGTACAGATTAATGCAGACTGGTACAGACTGATGAAGACTGGTACAGACTGATGCAGACTGACCAATTGGAGGTCTGTACACTCGTTATAATTCCTTGTGCATTCATGTAGCACTGCATGAGTGTGATCCGCAAGGAGAAAAGGTTCTACGTTAGCAGCAGTATCATTGTCTGCGTTACATCTTAATACGCGGATTGGCTGAAGCAGAATTTGGTCCGTCTCTAAGGCAGCGCCATCTCGTAGTGCGGAGATGGACGAGCGCTGCGCCTGCGCTGTTGTGCTTAGCGGGGCGCGCTCTAGTAGGAAAGTTGTGTACGCGCTGACTATGTACACAACATCCAATTCTGGCTGTTATGCAAACTGGTATTCGGCTTCGCATATTGATTAATTCGGTAGTGTAGGTCGTCCTGAGGGACACTGTGCCAAATTCTGTTCAATTGCATCGTTAGTTTGTTCAAATCCAACGATCGTTGCGAAGGGCGGGAAGGGGGGGCTGCTCCTAATGCTTCAAACGTTCTCTGTTGAGGAGAGATCCGGCGACCACCCTGACCACCGTGTGCCGGCGTGCGGTACGTTGCTACTGTGTAAGCCCAGTCTGGCTTGTCACGAACGACAAAAACACGGAGCGTAGAATACCGCGACCGACCACCGTGTTGTAATGGTGCCGCTGCCCTGTGAGTTTCCAGATACTTCTTCGTTCTGGAATGTCATTGGCTGGAGCAGAAATGTCTTCAGTGACGTCCCGCATCGAATTGAGCACTGCGGATACGGCCTTCCACGTATCTTGGGATTTTAAAGATGTAACGCGCCAATTGACAGAATATGGAATGGTATCCCTCGAGAGAACAACCAACAACACTGTTAATCAGTGTCAAGCTAAATAACTGCTCGCATAAGAGCCAGAGGTGGACCACCGATTTATTGACTTTCTCAGTTTGTGAAGCTGTTTCTCTTGAATAAATAATCCAATATCTCCTGAAATTGCCATCATATGTTTGTCTGTGCATGTACATCTGCCAGTTTCAGTATATCTACCTCTGCATCTACATCCATGTTCCGCAAGCCACCTGACGGTGTGTGGTGGAGTGTACCTTCAGTACCTCTATCGGTTCTACATTCTATTCCAGTTTCGTACTGTTCGAGGAAAGAAAGGTTGTTGGTATGACTCTGTGCGGGCTCTAATCTCACTGATTTTACCCTCATGGTCTCTTCGCGAGATATACATAAGCGGGAGCAATATACTGCTTGACTCCTCGGTGAAAGTACGTTCTCGAAACTTCAACAAAATCTCGTACCGAGCTACTGAGCGTCTCTCCTGCAGAGTCTTCCACTGGAGTTTATCTATCATCTCCGTAACGCTTTCGCGATTACTAAATGATCCTGTAGCGAAGCGCGCTGCTCTCCGTTGGATCTTCTCTATCTCTTCTATCAGCCCTATCTGGTACAGACCCCACACTGGTGAGCAGTATTCAAGCAGTGGGCGAACAAGTGTACTGTAACCTACTACCTTTGTTTTCGGATTGCACTTCCCCAGGATTCTTCCAATGAATCTCAGTCTGGCATCTTCTTTACCGACGATCAACTTTATATGATCATTCCATTTTGAATGAAAAGAATGGTTCAAATGGCTCTGAGGCCTATGGGACTTAACTTCTAAGGTCATCAGTCCCCTAGAACTTAAAACTACTTAATCCTAATTAACCTAAGGACATCACACACATCCATGTCTGAGGCATGGAACCGTAGCGGTCACGCGGTGCCAGACTGTAGTGCCTAGAACCGCTCGGCCACACTGGACGGCATTTTAAAATCACTCCTAATGCGTACTCCCAGATAATTTATTGAATTAACTGCTTCGAGTTGCTGACCTGCTATATTGTAGCTAAATGATAAGGGATCTTTCTTTCTATGTATTCGCAGCACATTACACATGTCTACATTGAGATTCAATTGCCATTCCCTGCACCATGCGTCAATTCACTGCAGATCGTGCTGCATTTCAGTACAATTCTCCATTGTTACAACCTCTAGACATACCACAGCATCATCCGGAAAACGCCACAGTGAACTTCCGATGTTATCCACAAGGTCATTTACGTATATTGTGAACAGCAACGGTCCCACGACACTCCCCTGCGGCACACCTGAAATCACACTTACTTCGGAAGACTTCTCTCCATTGAGAATGACATGCTGCGTTCTGTTGTCTAGGAACTCTTGAATCCAGTCACATAATTGGTCTGATAGTCCATATGCTCTTACTTTGTTCATTAAATGACTGTGGGGAGCTGTATCGAACGCCTTGCGGAAGTCAAGAAACACGATATCTACCTGGGAACTCGTGTCTATAGCCCTCTGAGTCTCGTGGACGAATAGCGCAAGCTGGGTTTCACACGATCGTCTTTTTCGAATCCCATGCTGATTCCTACAGAGTAGATTTCTAGAGTCCAGAAAAGTCATTATACTCGAACATTATTCGTGTTCCAAAATTCTATAACTGATCGACAATAGACGTATAGATCTTTAGTTCTGCACATCTATTCGACGTCCCTTCTTGAAAACGGGGATGACCTGTGCCCTTTTCCAATCCTTTGAACGCTACGCTTTTCTAGAGGCCTACGGTACACCGCTGCAAGAAGGGGGGCAAGTTCCTTCGCGTACTCTGTGTAAAATCGAACTGGTATCCCATCAGGTCTAACGGCCTTTCCTCTTTTAAGCGAGTACCATTTATATAATCTCGTTTCTTTCTCCTCGAGTTTATTTGTTGTGTTAGCAGTGTCTAATGCAAGAAGAGTGCACAACAGAGATTCCTAATTCAAGAGTGGATCTTACGTGAAATTACAATGAAATGAACACCCTTAGCTGCTTACAGGTGTTGACTTACGTCAACGGGGACAGATGAAAATGTGTGCCCCGACAGAGACTCGAACCCGGGATCTCTTGCTTACATGGCAGACGCTCTATCCATCTGAGCCAGCGAGGACACAGAGGATAGCGCGACTGCTGGGATTTATCTCTGTCACGCCTCCCGCGAATCCCACATTCTCAACGTATTGTTCTGCACTATGTTCGTAGTCCCTCCGCCCATTATACTCATTACTCGCGGCACTTTGTCGATTCCCGTAAGAGTTCGGGCACTGTTTGTGCATTCGCACAGAAGAAGAAGATGGTCAAGTGGCCGGTGAGCCTTAAGTATACATATATATATATTAAGATGGAATCTGTTCTTTCGGACATGTCCGAAAGAACAGTTTCCGTCTTAATAAATATATGATTCTTAAGTAAAAGAAAGGAAGTGTGACATCATATAGTCCGCAATAATGATCACGCAGTTCACGTCTGTCATGCTGCTGTTAGTAACTGACATTGGTTCCATATCCAGCATCTGCAGAGTTTTTCAGCCTGGTGGCGCAGTGGTTAGCACACTGGATTCGTATACGACAGGACGATGGTTCAAACCCGCGTGCGGTCCTCCTGATTTTTCCGTGATTTCCTTAAATCGCTCCAGGCAAATGACGAAATGGTTCCTTTGAAAGGACATGGCCCACTTTCACTCCTTCCTTAATCCGATGCGACCGATGACGTCGTTGTTTCGTCCCGTCCACCGAGTCAACCAACCAACCAACCATTGGCTTCGCGTAAACACTCTCAACGTCCTCCATATCCTAATACAAGCGCGACCGCTGACAACCTGCGTAAGTGAAACACTGAATTTTTCTAGTAGCGTGTATGAGGCAACTCATCCAATCTAGCAATTTATTCATGATCATATCTCAATAACCCCTGCTAAGAGCAATAGAAATTGTCGATGTCGCTCAGTTAAAAATGGAACACGCAAGGTTAATACTCTGTGGGGAGCCATGTTCGACAATGTGCAGTGAACGGTGACATAGCGATGCCTGCAATGGCGTTGTACTCTGTCAGACCTGTCACAAGACGCCACTAAACTTGCGTTCCAGAGCGGAAAACCTCCGACCTGCACGTGCTGTAATGAGTAGAGGACCACCAATACAATGTCGCTTACGCCTGCTTCACCGTCCTCCGCCCATTTCCATAGATTCTCACAACAGTAGCACACGAACAGTTGACCAAGGTGCCGGCCATATCAATGGGCTTTTGGACAAACTCGTTTTCGAGAGTTCCGCCTCTAGCGGTCCGTATCAACGGGAGAACGATTGTCAATTCGCCTCTACCCACCTTAAGCTATTTCTTTGGTCCGTCGTGTTCGGGCAACGCCAGCCGACAGCCCTTTCTTTGGGCGGTATTTCGGCTCACCTGTGCAGGTAATGAACAGAAGTTGACAATAACCGTTAACGAACCACAATGGACGGAAGAGATTTGATGCGAAGCAGTTACGGGTTTGAGTAACCGAACAGAGGGCACGTTACGTATCTTCACGTTCAGGGGTCGTCAATATGAAAAGGTTTTCAAACACCACTACCAGCCACAAAAATTTTTGACGACTGAATTATTTATCCAACGAGATGTTTCGAGGTGAAAGCTCATCAACAGTCTATATTGGCATTACAAAAACATTCAACACACGTTTATACAGACTGATGTAATCACCCTGTAGAGAGAGAGAAGGATAACATAGTAAGAGGCGATGACCCTGTGTGTATTGGTCCTCTGTTCACATTTGTAATAGAATCACGCACTTAGTTCTTGTGGCGCGGCAGTTTCCTTGCGAAGCATTGCGTAGAAAGTTGCAGTTCTGTACTGTCCTCTTCAGAATGTTTCTTTTCCATGAATAATGCACTTTTAACCTTTTTCATGTAACTTTCTATGTAACGTTTCTCTTTTTCATTCTTCATTTTACAGGGTGTTTCAAAAATGACCGGTATATTTGAAACGGCAATAAAAACTAAACGAGCAGCGATAGAAATACACCGTTTGTTGCAATATGCTTGGGACAACAGTACATTTTCAGGCGGACAAACTTTCGAAATTACAGTAGTTACAATTTTCAACAACAGATGGCGCTGCAAGTGATGTGAAAGATATAGAAGACAACGCAGTCTGTGGGTGCGCCATTCTGTACGTCGTCTTTCAGCTGTAGGCGTGTGCTGTTCACAACGTGCAAGTGTGCTGTGAACAACATGGTTTATTCCTTACAACAGAGGATTTTTCTGGTGTTGAAATTCCACCGCCTAGAACACAGTGTTGTTGCAACAAGACGAAGTTTTCAACGGAGGTTTAATGTAACCAAAGGACCGAAAAGCGATACAATAAAGGATGTGTTTGAAAAATTTCAACGGACTGGGAACGTGACGGATGAACGTGTTGGAAAGGTAGGGCGACCGCATACGGCAACCACAGAGGGCAATGCGCAGCTAGTGCAGCAGGTGATCCAACAGCGGCCTCGGGTTTCCGTTCGCCGTGTTGCAGCTGCGGTCCGAATGACGCCAACGCGCACATATCGTATCATGCGCCAGAGTTTACACCTCTATCCATACAAAATTCAAATGCGGCAACCCCTCAGCGCCGCTACCATTGCTGCACGAGAGACTTTCACTAACGATATAGTGCACAGGATTGATGACGGCGATATGCATGTGGGCAGCATTTGGTTTACTGACGAAGCTTATTTTTACTTGGACTACTTCGTCAATAAACAGAACTGGCGCATATGGGGAACCGAAAAGCCCCATGTTACAGTCCCATCGTCCCTGCATCCTCATAAAGTACTGGTCTGGGCCGCCATTTCTTCCAAAGGAATCATTAGCCCATTTTTCAGATCCGAAACGATTACTGAATCACGCTATCTGGACATTCTTCGTGAATTTGTGGCGGTACAAACTGCCTTAGACGATACTGCGAACACTTCGTGGTTTATGCAAGATGGTGCCCGGCCACATCGCACGGCCGACGTCTTTAATTTCCTGAATGAATATTTCGATGATCGTGTGATTGCTTTGGGCTATCCGAAACATACAGGAGGCGGCGTGGATTGGCCTCCCTATTCGCCAGACATGCACCCCTGTGACTTCTTTCTGTGGGGACACTTGAAAGACCAGGTGTACCGCCAGAATCCAGAAACAATTGAACAGCTAAAGCAGTACATCTCATCTGCATGTGAAGCCATGCCGCCAGATACGTTGTCAAAGATTTCGGGTAATTTCATTCAGAGACTACGCCATATTATTGCTACGCATGGTGGATATGTGGAAAATATCGTACTATAGAGTTTCCCAGACCGCAGCGCCATCTGTTGTTGACAATTGTAACTACTGTAATTTCGAAAGTTTGTCTGCCTGAAACTGTACTGTTGTCCCAAGCATATTGCAACAAACGGTGTATTTCTATCGCTGCTCGTTTAGTTTGTATTGCCGTTTCAAATATACCGGTCATTTTTGAAACACCCTGTAAATATAAATCACTAATTGAAATTCTGAACGGCCCGTTTAGTGGTGCTGAGTTCTTCTCCCCGTCAACGTATGACAATGAAACTTTCCCGTCTCCTCTATACCTCTTTTGTTATTACGCAATAAACGTCTCCTCTGTATCTCTTTTGTTAATGATAACCTTCCCTTTTACAATAACCTATGTAACCTTCCCATAGGATTTCTATCTCTTGCTTAATAATAACAAATGAAATCTTCCCTTTGAAATTTATTCTCTTTCTCTATCTTCGCATACAGATTTGATTGCTGCTTATTAAAAGTGATTTTCTGATTATTTCGATGAAACACAGAATGTGTCGTCGTTGTGGCCCTCAGTCGTTATCTGCAATAACCCAAAACTGTTCCTGACCTTTTTTACTGTTGCTGGATCGCCGTCTGACTGCTACATCGAACTGCGACATGAATATACTTACTCTGGTTTATTATACTATATTGCCGGCCGCGTTGGTCTCGCGGTTCTAGGCGCGCAGTCCGGAACCGTTCGACTGCTACGGTCGCAGGTTCGAATCCTGCCTCGGGCATGGATGTGTGTGATGTCCTTAGGTTAATCATTCCTACTTAATCATATTAATAAAATATAAACATGTTTCATAAATTGTAATTTCATAATAGACAATAGAAATATACACGTTTTACAACAGTATTTGTGCCACTCTAGTTTACCAGTTTGCTTCCTCCTTCGCGTCTGCTACTCCATGCTCTGCGCTCTTTGGTAGCACATCATGTCTTTTACTCGTCCACCGCGGCGCTCGGCATTACAGCACCAAGTGTCCTGCTTTTCTTTGCATATTTCTTTACCCAAGCAGTCTTCCGTAATACTGTGTGGTGTCACTTTGGCATTAGGTTTCACAGCACATAGCCCGACAGACAGTTTTTAAATATTTTTAAATTTATGGATGTTTTGTTTTGTTTTTTATGTTTATTATCTCCCGCCTCTTGGTATTTTCAGTACGACATCTGAAGATGGGCGTGAGCCGCCGTGCGCCTTTTGTGGCACACCAGCTCTTTGGTGCGACTAACGATTACCCGGCTGTACTAGGATCTTGGTCCCTGTTGCGATCTCCTTGGTGTTTGGCGCTCGAGGTAGTCGGTTGATCTCGCTACGAGGCGCAAGGACGTGCTTGGCTGGACGAAAGAAGAAAACACGGGTACTCGGCCAGTAGCGGCACGGCGGATCGACCTCGTAAGGCGGTTGCGATTTTGTGGTGAACCTGCCTGATGTCAACTCAGGGCGCTGTTCGTGGCATTGCTTTGGTGCCTGCTTTCCCGGAGAAACCCATCCCTGGAGACCATCTCGAACAACGCTCTCCATCGAAGGTGTAAGTGATTTTTGTGCCTCCGTTTCGTTGAACGATTTGAGTTGCAGCGATCGTACTTGTTGCTTGGTTGCCCTAATGTACGTGTTGTTGAAGTAAGAGCAGCCACCAGAGTGTGTAACTTCATGGAGACCATCAGTTACAATTTCTTTTAAAAATGCTCTGGTTGTATTACTATTAGGAATCTTATTAGCTCGAAGGTGCGTGTTATATATACAGGGTGTTACAAAAAGGTACGGCCGAACTTTCAGGAAACATTCCTCACACACAAAGAAAGAAAATATGTTATGTGGACATGTGTCCGGAAACGATTACTTTCCATGTTAGACCTCGTTTTACTACTTCTCCTCAAATCACATTAATCATGGAATGGAAACACACAGCAACAGAACGTACCAGCGTGACTTCAAACACTTTGTTACAGGAAATGTTCAAAATGTCATCCGTTAGCGAGGATACATGCATCCACCCTTCGTCGCATGGAATACCTGATGCACTGATGCAGCCCTGGAGAATGGCGTATTGTATCACAGCCGTCCACAATACGAGCACGAAGAGCCTATACATTTGGTACGAGGGTTGCGTAGACAAGAGCTTTCTAATGCCCCCATAAATGAAAGTCAAGAGGGTTGAGGTCAGGAGAGCGTGGAGGCCATGGAATTGGTCCGCCTCTACCAATCCATTGGTCACCGAATCTGTTGTTGAGAAGCGTACGAACACTTCGACTGAAATGCGCAGGAGCTCCATCGTGCATGAACTACATGTTGTGTCGTACTTGTAAAGCAGCACACGTAGCGTATCGCGTATGAAATCATCATAACGTGCTCCATTGAGCGTAGGTGGAAGAACATGGGGCCCAATCAAGACATCACCATCAATGATTGCCCAAACGTTCACAGAAAATCTGTGTTGATGACTTGATTGCACGATTGCGTGCGGATTCTCGTCAATTGGGCCAACTGGCGGTGAATCGAGGAAGTACAGTACATACTGACGAAACTAAAATGAGCTCTAACATGGATATTAAGCGTTTCCGGACACATGTCCACATAAGATCTTTTCTTAATTTGTGTGTGGGGAATGTTTCCTGAAAGTCTGGCCGTATCTTTTTGTAACACCCTATATATATATATATATATATATATATATATATATATATATATATATATATATATATATATCCACAAGTGTATGTATTGTCTGTATGAGATTTTTCAGTGTATGTTGATTGCCATCAAATCGATGTCCCTTGTATATTGCCATAAAATTTGGGTCACTTCTATTCGAAGCACTTACTCAGTTACTAGTAAAGACTCGTATTCTGTGAAGCTAGTCATCTGTACTTAGTTTCTTATAAACGTGCATTTATTTGGAAGCACTCACTCAGTTATTAGTAAAGGCTAGTATTCTGTAAAACGCAATCATTTGTACGCAGAACTTATTACGCGTGCATTTACTTCAATGCAGTCTTCCTGTATTGATAAAGGTGCAAATGATTCTTCATTTATTCGTATTGTTTATTGATCTGTTAACTTATATTAATTGATGTTCGATTGGTCTTTGCCGTGTCTTCTGCCGTCTGTTTATGTTCCAGTTTTCTGGGAGTTGGGGTGTGTAGAAGCGGCGCCACGTTCTGCTTTGGTGCACAGAAGCTGTGACGTGCCGTCTATGGGAAGTGACTCCCGGTTGGGCCCCCAAGTTTAGGTGTTTTTTTGACGGCTGATCTGCTGCTTCCGCCATTTTAATTTAAGTCACCTTTTGCTGACGGCAGCTTGGCGTCATTGCCCGTTTGGTAAACATGCATATTTGAAAAGTGGCTACACTGAGTCACAGCGTCAGAGATTGCGCGGACGATTATTATTCCCCCGCCTCCACTGGTGCAGTAGTAGTTCAGAGGATATCGAGGGCAGTTGTTCTATTGGGCGAGAGAGTAGATGTTGTTCGGTTGGTGTAATGTATAGGTGGAAGAAGTTGCAACTGTCAGAGTGTATCTGAGAAAGGAGATCTTTTGATTTATGACTCGAACTCGGGACTTTTGCCTTTCGCGGGCAAGTGCTCTACCAACTGAGATACCGAAGCACGTCTCACGCCCGGTACTCACAGCTTTACTTCTGCCAGTATCCGTCTCCTACCTTCCAAACTTTCATTCTGGAAATTGTAACTTGTGCTGCTTGTGTTATTTGGGTTCTTAACGAACTGATGTGCGTGTCATAAATCACTTTCATGTTGCCAATTATTGCCTTTTTTTAAATAAATTATCTGTGCGCATTTCCTTAAACCACTTTCTGATTGTAGTTTATTGTTCCTTTAAGTACTGAAATCTCTGTGGCTCATCTCCCCGTAACTCAGTTTCTCCTAATTGCAATTTGCTGCCATGCTTGAGAAGCAAGCTATCTGTAATAGTTTGGTATGGTCTTAAAGATGGCCACGTGTCGATCGTCTCTCAGCTGTTTTATAAAAATTGTCTTTGAATAAATTGTTAATTTATTGATTTAGTATTTGTTGTGTTTAAGGAGTGACATTATAGGGGCCTTGACCTTCCATGCTAAGTGTACACCTCATCCCGACTTCCTCAGTCACAGGGTGCATAAGAGTCTGAAACCTGTAGTGTGTTAAATAAAAGAACCTTTCAACTGTAGCGTTATTTTCAACCTCTGCAAATTTTCTTTTTCAGTGTTAATCTACATTTCAAAACGAATCAATTGAGGCCAGCGACCTTATCTAAAATGGAAAAATTTTGCAGTTTAAAATCTAAAGTTCAAATCTTCTTGGGTGTTAGGTCGAATCATATTTCCTCTAAAATAATCGACGTTTCGACCCCTCTTCTGGGATCTTCTTCAGAATCTTCCGGTGTCAACTATTGATAGACGAGGCTTAACACCACGGAAGATTTTAACTTTAGTGAGAACGGCCACGAAAGTCTGCACTCTTACAGTTTAAAATCTGTTATCGAAATCTCTGTCTTATTATTATGTAAACAGTCTGATACCTCTCGGTGTCTCCAGGTCTCTTCCACGCATACAGCCTTCTTCCTTGATTCTTAAACCAACTGTCGGCGATGTTTAACTTATGCTCTGATCAAAACGCTGCCAGGAAGCTTTCTCTTTTATTGCTTTCTTCTAGTCCATACTGTCCTATTATTTTGCTTTTCTGTTTCTTCCTACTCCTAATTCCAGTCAGCCACCACAAGTCTGCCTCTCTCTCTGTTTTATCTCATAAGACATTCTTCGAATCTCTTCATTTCTCTCATCTCTTCATCATCTCCAGATCAAGTACTGCGTTACCTCTGGGTCTGTATTTATAACTCTTTACTTACCTGCTTGGAAGTCCTCTTTATCCTGCCACCGAACTTCGCTAATCCCCTCTATACCTATCGTCAACCTGTTCTTTTTCTTTTTCGGATTTTCTATCCTCCCTACGCGATTAAGGGATCTAACTTTCCACGCTCCGGTTCGTAGAATGCCAGTTTGGTTTTTACTGATGACGGCAATCCTCCTGAGAAGTCTTCTTTTGATGATAAGAATAGGGGACTGTTTTACTTGCGAGTATTTTTGCCAAGAGGAGGTCATTACCATTTAACCATACAGTAGAGCTGCACGACCTCTGGAAAACTGACTAGTGAAGTTTCCCCCGAATATGACACTGGTGGATAAAAGGAAATAGGAAAATTAAGCTAATTGGTGAATGGGACGCAAATCTACACCTGGGAATGGAAAATAGTAACACGAAATTAAGAAGCTTAGAAAGAAGAGCTACCGTACAAATAACCGACTAAAATTTTAGAAAAGGAGTTATCCTTATGCTTCAAGGACATTCACGCCACTGGAAACTGTTGACGACAGTTCAACAACTGACCGTTGGAAACAATGGAAAGAGAATTAGTCGTAAAGGGAAGTATTACAGCAGGTCTCCGAAATTCAGAAGTAAAAAAGTCATTGCAACTCGTTTTCTATCCCAACGTATAATTAAATATCTTAACATGATGATGTGCAGGAAATGGATTCATGAATAAATACAAAGAAACCATACCCCAACACTTAAAGAAATATTTGTGAATAAAAAGCTGTAGGCTGAGATAATCACCCATACAAAACGGAAAATTAAGATTTGATGGACACTAAAGATGAACATCCTGTTTTTTAGGCAGTATTAAGTTCAAACTGTCGAATAAATGCAAGGGGAAGCGAAATGCAGTAGGAGAGGAAGCGAGACGCTAACGTGTTTGAAGGACAGTAAGGGTAGCACCAAAATAAGGCCCATACCATAAGCTCTTTAACAGTGTGATACAGTCTTTCAGTGAAAGTGTGAAACACAAAGGACACAGCCAGTATCGATGAAACAATGTTGATACTGCTGTAATATGTGAAGGCGGAGAAGCTGCCTCGAGGCATAAAATAAAGCACAAATGCTACAGAAATAAATACCACGCTTCCGGGACGCTAAGAGGTGGTCTGCCAAGATCCACGGAATTTTCGCCTTAACTTTTCAGAGTCAGTAATATTGAGTGGAATAGTTGTCCGTTATTTCTCGAGGAATTTGATGTTATTAGAAGGCAAAGGCTTGTTTGGTTATAGAATTTAATAACGTCTGATTTATTTTTCAGTACATATAAACCGATCATCGTTATGAATGTCGAGCTAAACGTTCACGCTGGCTTATTACAGAGTTGAATTTAATAACGTCGTATTTGCTTGCTACTTCATACCAGTTGATCGCAGAAATTAATTTCGACTTAAGCATTCACGTTGTCGAAAATTCACGGAGACAGATGTAATTCTTTTAAGAATTAGAACGATAAAATATGTATGCAGTCATTATCTGTAAACTTTTTTTACTTTCAATTGAAATAACAATTTATGAAGCATTCCGATAATGTAAGAAATTATAAGGTTAAATTAAGTAGCCTACCGAGGGTAAGAAAGCAACGGTAATGAAAGTAACCAAGTTTTCTTTACACTGAACAAAATCTATGTAACTAATCGAGCAAAGGAAATAAATTGTCCGCCTCTATGGCGGTATTCAGTCTTCACCAAGAAAAGTTTTCCTATTACTGATCACTGTCGGCGTCTACACTAAGTTGTTGATCTGCAGCAACACCTTTCTGTGCACGCTGCCTGCTGATTATTTGTGGCTTGACAGGTGTTCATCGCGTTCGCCATGCGTTGCACGACAGCAACACATTTATTACTTAAGGAAGAAATAGCGGCTAGGAGGAAGAAAAGTTAAACTACCTAAATAATCATCATGAGTATTACGAGAAAAGCCAAAGCAAATATTTTAAACGAATTTACAAATGTGGAGCCAGTCTTAGCTGTTCACTATGTATATGAATGACCTGTTGGCTAACATTTTTATTCCTGTAGAGCTGTTCACACGTTTCAGGCAGATTTGGTTGTTCTGCAAATGGTTATGCTTTCTATTTATAGAGGAGCGAAGCACATTTTGCATTTGACTTCGCTTTTTGAGCTATACACGATTGACGATGTGAAGTACGTAAAAAAATTAGAAGTGCAGATTTTCTGCTGAATAAAACCTTAAGATATCATTGGAAAATTAAAAACGCTTCTTGCGTGTGAGCTGTGGATCGAGGTTGCCAGTGGTAATGCTGAATAGAATTTTCATCTCAAAAGTTCATTACAAAAGCAGCAGATGGAGTTCAACGTATCAGGAGTTCAATTTTTAGAATATTGTACAGTGACATATGTGCACTAGAAATAACTTAGAAGAGAGACTATTTTTTCACAATTCGTGGGGAAGTGAAATATACAGCTTATAAAGCAAGTAGCACAACTGTTACCGTGCTTTCTCGCTGTTTATAGTTGTCCCACTTGTCTTCTTAACTGAAGAAATCTGATGTCTACCCAGCCCTCTTATCAAAACATTGTTTATGTCCTTGAACCCGCTGCAAGCCATTTCCGAATAGTACTGTTTAACTCAGTGAAATGAAATGAACGTACGGTATTGTGGGCCGGGAGTCATCAATTCGGGGAAGTTTGGCCTCCGAGAGCAAGTACTTATCGCATTCGACGCCACATTGGGCGACTTGCTCGTCGGAGATGGGGATGAAATGATGACGACGACAACACCTAGATCCTGAGCGGAGAAAATCTCCTGGCTCAATCGGAAATCGAACCCGGACCCCTTGGCATGGCATTCCACCGTGCTGACCACTCAGCTAACGGGGGCGGACTTTTAATTCAGTGTCATCAGTTACACTACTAGCTTAAATGAATCTCCCGCGCTCTCTGGCTTGTCCACTGAGATTGTATTAATGCTTGATATATATTTATAGGGTGGTCGGAAATTCCCGTTACAAACTTATAGGACTGGTCGTGTGAAGTGAGTACATAATACATTGAATAGGAACCCATGCTCAGAAACGTACCATTTCCGTGCTACAAACATTTGAAAACGTGTTGGTAATGCAACCATTTTTAAAAGTAGTTGACTGGGCGTGATCGAGTAAATCACTTGTTTTACAGTTCCACTCATTAATAGACAATGAGACAGCTCGTGTACTTGTTGACGGATTAATATATACCACTATTAAATAATTCCCCCTTTCGTATATGTCGGTATAATCTCCTTTTCTTAGAATTTTACCTTGTTGTTTACCTTTATGCAAGCATGCAAACGCAACTCACACATACGACTGCAGTCGCAGGCAATTGAAACCACACTGCGAGCAGCAGCACCAGTGCATGCTGGAGTGGCGACTGTATGGGAGAAATGAGGAGGCTGGAGCTGGGAGGGAGAGAGATAGTATGTTACAAATGGTGGACAGTGACATCCTGCAGGTTGTGCAGTGGGCAGGGGAGAGGGGAAAAGGAAGGGGGGAGGGAGAAGTAGTGGAAAAGAAGAGACATAGAGATAAATAGAGAGAAAAAATTAAAAAGAATACAATGAAATAAATAGTATTTTTATTTTTCTAATTCTTATTTATTTTTTCTCTCTATTTCTCTCTATATCTCTCTCCTTTCCCGCTACTTCTCCCCCACCCTCCCCACCACTCCCCTGTCCCCAGCCAACCTGCAGCACTACACTGTCCCCCATCCACACCCTGATACTTCTCCTCTCCCCCACCGCAGCTCACCCAGTCGCCAGTCCCATCATGGACTGGTGCTGCTGCTTGCAGCGTGGTTTAAGTTGACTGAGACTACAGTGGTGTGTGTGAGTTGCGTTTGCGTGAGTGTGTGGTGTTTGTATGTGTGTCTATAATTGACAAAGACCATTGGCCAAAATCTTTTGTTGTGCCTATCTGCGTCTCAGCATCTCCGCTATATGGTGAGTTGCGACTTTCCTTCTCATAAGCATGTATGTATAATTTCTTCATCATTTATGATACGTGGTCATTTCTACTTTATAGTCGAGCTTTGCCTCTTAGTTCTCTTTTAGTTGTTTCTATAACAATGCGTTGCAGATGAACAGGTCGTTCCTTTCAACAAAATCCAGCAACTGACCGTTCTTGTCACATCTGAAGTTAACCACTGGATAATAGTTCCTATGTTTCCTCCTATTTTTGAATTAGTCACCCATGTCATCTACTATTGTGATCGTATGTCAATTATCAAATTACATTTCTCCTGAAAAGGAGGTGTTTCCAACTTCAGTGACAGGTGACATATAACGTTTACTGTGACACTCAATAAGCACAAAATTAAACACCTGTAGAGTAACAATAAAATAAAAATCAGTAAGGAAACAAAACAAAGACTACATATCACGGTTTCCATGCAACCCCATGTCCACAGCGAACGAAGCTTGCAACCTTCGACGTCTACCGAAAGTTCCATGGGAGTCCAGGTGAATATTGCCCATTGCATCATGCACCCCATCGACTTGAGTATGTCTCACAGTGCATGGTTCGAGAAGCCATAGACCTAGATGACGGCGTAACCAGACACGAACATTGACGTGGTATGACAAGAAATGTGATTCATACGACCGGGCTACACGTTTCCATAGACACACGGTCCTATCTCAATGATCCTGTGCCCATAGCAGTTGTAATTGTTGGATCATTGTGCGAAACCATGGCGGTTGCCTGCTGCAGAGTTCCACGTTGAACAATGTGCTCTGAGCGGTGCGGTCCAAAACACCTTTGCCTTCACCAGGATTGCAGTCTGTCGCCCGATCTGTCACACGTTGCTGCCTATTCTGCTTTAAACTAAAACTATACTAAATTACGTCCGTACAGACCTCTGGAGGACTACACGGTGTCGATGGACCGCCGTGTCATCCTGAGCCAACATGGTTAACTGGACGCAAATATAAAGGGGCATGTAGTCACACGCCACTCTCCCAGCCATTGTCACTTTCCACGACCGAGACACTACTTCTCAATTGGCCTCACAAGGGCTGAGTGGGCCCCCCTTGCTAACAGCGCTGGCAAAATCCAGACGGTCACTTAACCAAGAGCTTTCTAAGCCCAACAGCACTAAACTTTGGTGAGCTGACAGCTACTGGTGTACCAGTGTGGCAAGACCGTGGCCCATTGTTCTGCTTTACAGAGCTGCCAAGTGTCTGACTTCCAAGTTCAGTGCTAAGGCGTAGACGCTTAAAATATTGTTGACTTCTGATCTTCAAATACTTTCCACTGATACTCACGACAGTAGCAAGTGCGTAGCCGACGAGCTTCGCCGATTCCAAGATGCTCATTGCCAGATGCAAGACCATAATATTATGTCCGTCGTCAGAGTCCCTCATGGCAGCTGATTTCCATATTTACGGCTTTACCCTCGCTAGAATTATCCCTCAGTCGTCTCAGTCTCTGTAACATATTTTCCTACACTGCCACTGGTCAGAACGCTATCACGTGGCGTTCACCATCACGCGGACAGTGGCCTTATGTTTTCGATTAACAGTGTGCGTTACAGGGTTGTAACTCTCATTGGACAATATGGATCAGTGGCCACCACTATTAAGTAGTATTCAGGAAGAACGGGCATCGAATTCTCAGCAAGCAGTTCAAAATGAGGCTTTGTTATTCCCGACCTTATCTTCTCCACCTCCATTGCTGTTAGGAAAGATAACTGACACGCGGAGGAGCCAGGATCAATTACTGGTGCTTCCAGTGATTTTGCCTTGGTGGGAAGACTGGACAGGGATTCGCTCAGCCCCATGAAGACGATTCGGGGTGTCAGTTGCGCTGTTTAGCATACACCTAAGACGCTGTAGTTCGATCTCTGGTGACCTACAGAGAAGAGAAGCAGCCCATCGATCACGCAATTTTAAGGAAACGGTAAGGTCACAAACATGGAAACGTCTTATTGAAACATAACACTAGCCAACAATGAAACAGTAACTGGGATGAATTAATTTTTTAACTATATCGTCCACGCTGATAATGAAAATGACAATGAAAAACTTGAATTAGCTTTCATTTCCAAGTTAAAGTGGGACGAATTTAGTTATATTTTATTAGCGTTCATTGTCAATCCCTTTCCATATAAGCTTCAAAATCCGGCTGATGGTATAGTAGATGATTAATTTTCAGGCAACAGTAGTTGTATGTATGTATATCATCGCTATTTTTAGCCTGGGCTAGTAGCAAAAAGGGGAAGGGGAAAGAGGGAGCGGAGTATGCTTCATTTAAGCGTAGTTTCACTCCGTTACAAACTGTGCTGGAAGAACGTGTTATTGAAGTGTAGTTAAAGCTTGTGGTCATTGTCATTCCTATAATCCAATATGACTCGCAAATGCGTGCACAGGGCTCACAATTATTGCTACGTTTGTGGACAGTCTACATTGAAATTGCAAAGGAGGCAAATAACGCCGTATATTAGGAAGGCGTACAGCCCGTACTTTCACTGTGAAATCGGAGGCCAGGCCGAGACTTGGGCTCCTCATGTATGTTGCCTCGTGTTTTCATTCGTCGCTGAAACGTAAAAGATCTTCGACGCAGTTTGCTATACCATTGATCTGGCGATAACCATCAAACCAAGTGAATGGTTGTTACTTTTGTATGACAACTCCGGTAACACAAGATATTTACAAGAAGAAAAAGTCACCCGTGACATATCCTAATATACCTTCGGACGTGTGAGCAGTGCCTCACGGAGACAGACTGCCTATTTAGATATCAGCTGACCATGATAGCGACGAGGGCGGTAGTGAAACTAGTGTTACACCATCACCTGCAAAACCTATATCTTCGAAAGATCCTGATTTTTTGTGTAACGATGTGTTTACAGACACCCACAAAGAACATAATGCGACTTAAATGACCTATTGACAGACCTGTAATTGCAAAAGTTAAAGCTGAACTACTGGCGTCAAGACGCAACAGTGCAGTTGCCTTGGTAACACTTCAAATGTGTCTGCGTTTCGTAACCGGCATATTCTATTCCTTCCATATTTCGAAAGTGAAAACAACTTCCTGTTTTCTAGTGATGTACAGGGACTAATGCCACTTATGTCCATTGACTACAAAAGTGATCAGCGGAGGTTGTCTATTGATTCCTCAAAACTGAGTCAAAAATGTGTGCTACTGTATAATGGCAACGCGTTACACCGATTCGGATCAGGCATGTACCTTACAACAAAGAAGAATTCACTGAAGACCCAAGGAAACTGGCACTCCTGCCTAACATCGTGAGGCCCCCGCGAGGACGCAAAAGTGCCGCAACACGACGTGGCATGGACTCGACTAATGTCTGAAGTAGTGCTGGAGGGAAATGACACCGTGAATCCTGCAGGGCTTTCCATAAATCCGTAAGCGTAGGAGGGGTGGAGATCTCTTCTGAATAGCACGTTGGAAGGCTTCCCAGCTATGATCAATAATGTTCATGTCTGGGGAGTTTCCAGGCCAGTGGAAGTGTTTAAACTCAGAAGAATGTTCCTGGAGCCACTGTGTAGTAATTCTGTTAATGTTGGGTGTCGCTTTGTCCTGCTGAAGTTGTAAGTAGGCTGTTTAGGTTTTTTTTATTGGTAACGCCACGTAGCGCTCTGTATGGAAAATCACTAGCTGTGCTGTGCGCAGTCTGTGGCTGGTTTGCATTGTTGTCTGAAATTGTAGTGTTGGGCAGATGGATGTTAACAGCGCGTAGCGTTGCGCAGTTGGAGGTGAGCCGCCAGCAGTGGTGGATTTTGGGAGAGAGATGGCGGAGTTGTGAAATTTGTAAGACTGGATGTCATGAACTGCTATATACATTATGACTTTTCATCAATATTAAGGTAAATACATTGTTTGTTCTCTATTAAAATCTTTCATTCGCTAACTATGCCTATCAGTAGTTAGTGCCTTCCGTAGTTTGAATCTTTTATTTAGCTGGCAGTAGTGGCGCTCGCTGTATTGCAGTAGTTCGAGTAACGAAGATTTTTGGTAAGGTAAGTGATTTTTGAAAGGTATAGGTTAATGTTAGTCAGGGCCATTCTTTTGTAGCGATTATTGAAAGTCAGATTGCGTTGCGCTAAAAATAATGTGTGTCAGTTTAAGCACAGTCTTGTATAATTTTTCCAAGGGGACGTTTCAAAATTTCCAAGTCCGTCGGAATGCAAAATGGATATAACTGGGTGCAGTTGATTAGACAGGAAGCTTACGTACGTGTCACCTGTCAGAGTCGTATCTAGACGTATCAGAGGTCCCATATCACTCAAACTGCACACGCCCCACATCATTTCTGACCATCCACCAGCTTGGACAGTCCCCTGCTAATATGGAGGAACCATGGATTCATACCTGTACACGTTCATCCGCTCGATGCAATTTGAAACAAGACTCGTCCAACCAGGCAGCATGTTTCCAGTCATCAACAGTCCAATGTCGGTATTGATAGGCCCCGGAGAGGCATAAAGTTTTGTGTCGTGTAGTCATCAAGGGAACATGAGTTGGCCTTCGGCTCTGAAAGCCAATATAGATGATCTTTCGCTGAGTGGTTCGCATGCTGACACTTGTTGATGTCCCAGCATTGAAATCTGCAGCAATTTGACGAAGGGTTGCGCTTTTCTCACGTTGAAGATTCTCTTCGGTCGTCGTTGGACCCGTTCTTGCAGGATCTTTTTCCGGCCGCAGCGATGTTGGAGATTTTATGTTTAAACGGATTTCTAATACTGATGGTGCACTCATGAAATAGTCGTACGGGGAAGTTCCCACTCCGTCGCTACCTCGGAAACACTGTGTCCCATCGCACGTGCACCGTCTATAACACCACGTTTAAACCCACTTAAATCTTGACAACCTGCTGCCATTGCAGCAGCAGTAACCGATGTAGCAACTACGCCAGACATTTGTCGTATATAGGAGTTGCCGACCGCAGTGCCCTATTCTGCCTGTTAACATATCTCTGCATTTGAATACGCATGCCTATACCAGTTTCTTTGGGGCCTCAGTGTTTAACATGAAACAGTTGTCATTTCGGTTGAATTCTGACGTGTGTAAGAGACAGATTTCCGGGAATCTGAAAGTCATAGATACATTAGCTGGGCTACAACACGGTGCACCAAATTCTGTTACTTCCTGTTCCTCCGGGATAAACGCGTGAAATCACTTCATTATACAAAGAAAGAGTGGCCTAAGCGTCAATCATCTGAACCAGGATCTCACAACGTTATACACGAAACACTTGTCGAACCCCAGAACATAATTCTCCCTGCTCTTCATAAAAAATTGGACCTAATGAAAAATTTCGGTAAGTCCACAGAGAAAACCAGGGAAGCAGTTCTCTATTTTTGCAAGAAATTTCCACGTCCTAGTGAGCGAAAGTAAAAGAGGGGTTTTTGTGGGTCCACACCTACGCAGACTCTAAAAAGGTGAGATTGCTGACAGATGTTGGAAAATTTGCTTTAGATGCTTTTGCTCAAGTGTTAACAAACTTTCTACGAAATAAGAGGACAGCAAACTACAAGGAACTTAAGGCAAATCATCTCCACTACTACAATAGACCGGGGTGCGACATATCCTTAAAGTTACGTTTCCTAGATTCCCACTAGGACTTATTTTCTGAAAACTGTATTGCTGTAACTGACGATCGCGTTGAACGCATCCTGTAGCAAATTTCAGTCATGGGTCGGGTCGTTTTGGGGAGGAGACCATACAGCGAGGTCATCGGTCTCATCCGATTAGGGAAGGATGGGGAAGGATGTCGGCCGTGTCCTTTCAAAGGAACCATCCCGGCATTTGCCTGAGGCAATTTAGGGAAATCACGGAAAATCTAAATCAGGATGGCCGGACGCGGGATTGAACCGACGTCCTCCCGAATGCGAGTCCAGTGTGCTAACCACTGCGTCATGGGAATGAGATACCAGATAAAGTGGAGCGCATCAATGTTAGCTATTCACTGCTAGACGCTATCAGGGAATGACGAGCAGAAAACCACGAACGCCAGACAAAGCGGCTGTCACGTCAGTGACCTTACTCTGAAGGATAACATCAAGGTAAACACCTGCATGAGCTTATATAGACAAAAACGTTATCATAAATTCAGAAAGAGTGCTAATCCTGCATTTTCACTAACAGTTACGTTATCAGCACAAGGGAGAAAACACAAACACTATCTGTTTCCAAGCCAGTTACAAAAAATTTTGTTGCCTAGTGTAATTAATACAGGTGGACCAATCAAGCATGAAAATATGGATACCATACCACACATAGATATATTAATGAGAGGATGGATCATCTATCTGTATAGAACAAAGTGGTCACTCTAACAGTCAGGTTTATTTCTAAAATATCAAAATCTGAGTTACCTACTGACGTAAGTGGATAAACAATTAATAAATAGAAAACGCATTTTAACGGATAAATTTAACCTTAGCTCAGCTGTATGATCATGATAAAAGCATAATCATCAGAATAATTCGATGACTAGGCAATGACTGTACGAGTGGTTAATGCATAAAGAAAGAACACAGAAAAATAAGCATGGACACACGTAAGATCACAAAAGTGAATGATGAAAGCAACTATCTGCCTGCGAAACGTTAAATTTTGCAATTCGCTTTTGGTGAGAAGTAACATTGTGTCGCTGTCAGACCAGTGACTGAAATGCCGGCACATTCATACCACGCTCGTGCAGCATGATTTTGGAAGACGACTGTCGTAACGGTTGGAGATTCTGAGTTCAGAACTGGAGACGTCCTACCACAGAGCCGCCGAGAAAAATCTAGACAGTCTTTGATAATTAATATCTTTGGAACAAAATGACATATTTTTGCGATTCTGGTTGGTGCGTAGTCCATTGCTTTAACAGATCTTGGCGTGTGTACTGTGTACATAACTCAGCCACCAGCACGTACGGCGACTTATCGTATTCGGGATACATTTGATGCCGACGATACTGTTTAGGACGTGCATAAGAAAAGATCTGTCCAACAAGAAACGTCAACAAGTTCAGGTTCCAGCTCTCCTGTGTTGCAACATCTTACATGGACACCTCAAAAATCTGTGAAGCAGGGTGCACGTGAGAGCGGGGCAAGCCAATCAAGCGGACGACGAATTCTGAAGGCTGCGAAGTGGAAAGCGTACATTCCGAGATCGCAGAACCCTATGGACAAGGAGTACTCGGATCGAAGGCTGGAGTACTGCTTCGCAAGGATGAACGGTTTGCAGGAGTGGTTATCTGGTCTGGCGAGCCACAACTCAAACTGAAAGGTTATGTAAATCGCCACAGCTGCGTTTACTCGGCTTCTGAAAATATCCACGTTGACTTGAACAAACACGTCAACCCACCGGCTGTAGTTGAATGGTCTGGTCTGTTATCGCTACTATTCAAACTGGTGGCACTAATATGCATTCCGTGCAACTGTTCCAGCGTCATCATCGGCCTCACCTTAAGGCGACTGTTAGGAGCGATAACATTAGGCTGGGGAGGACGCTGGTGGCAGAGGGCTTGGGTCACATCTCCAGGATCGACCATGCAAAATAAGCCTGATCTTTTTTCATTTTGGACATTAATACATGCCCTCTTGTTAGCTATATCTTTAGGGAGCTTGCTATACCTAGACCCTCCATTTACCGGATCGTAGACATGTGTATAGATGTTCCGGTGTAACATTCAGCTGAGTGCCTTAGTTGACCCTCTGACTTCCATCTCGGAAAAACGGGCCAGTATAGCACTCAAGGTGAATTTACGAAACCACTCGACGATTGACATGCTCCGTGTTATCACGCCATCCCCCCCCCCCCCCCAAAAAAAAAGATTTTGACTTCAACACCAGAGTCAACTTTGGGGGGGGGGGGGGGGGGGGTTCAATAATTCGATGCAAAGCAGTGCACTGCATTTAAAGGCGGGATACCACGGATCATTGACTACCTTGAGGAGCTCCGTTTCCACTACAGGAAGGAACGTTCTTAGAAAACAAAGAATGTCGCAGTAACCTCCTGCCGGCTTATCGATCCTTGTGAACGTGATTCGCTCCTCAAAAGCGTCTGCAATCACCGAGTAATCTAACTGCAGTCTGGTGTCACTGACCTGATGTCCTTTACTAAAAGGACGGGAGAGGGAGCTGCCACTAGCCAAAGGATCTTCTCTAATACTATAACTGCAGCTAGCCGATGGAGTTGGTGAGGTGAACAGGGGTATGTGCTGCACCTCACGTGATCGGCGAGGACGTGACGGCGGAGGAGGAAGAGGAGACACTGCAGAATCGGGCTGCTGTGAGCAGCCTGGTAGCCGCAGCCCTGACACACTAGATTACGGGAGGCGGCCTATGGACGCCAAAGCGATGTTGTGGCGGCCGGTGCGGGGGCAGGGTCGCGGGCGGAGGCAGCGGGAACGGCGGCGCTGGCGATGGCGGCGGTGGCGGGGGCGGCGGCGGCCGCTTCCCGCGCGGTGGCTAGCGGCGCTCTGGCCGACGAAGCACGCCTCACAGGTCCTTCTTTGCAGCCCCTAGTACCCGAGCCACAGCGTATTGCGGGAATTGCTCCCCTGACTCGACCGCTGTATAATAATGAAAAACAAAATTAAAATCAACGTTCTAGACATCGCCAACTGTCGCTACTGCTCCTGGTCCCAGATGGTTAAAATGGGTCTGAGCACTATGGGACTTAACTTCTGAAGTGATCAGTCCCCTAGAACTTAAAACTAGTTAAACCTAACTAACCTAAGGACATCACACACATCCATGCCCGAGGCAGGATTCGAACCTGCGACCGTAGCAAACTGATTGTTTGTACGAAGAGTGAGTATATATACTACCTGTTTCTCTTTGGCTCGTTGACATCTCCTCCATCTCCTACACCCACTCTGACATTTCACTTCGCCTGAATTGGGAAGGGCCCATCGATACATTCCCCCTATATGACGTGCTACATAATGATCTAATATTAACAAAACATACACACGACATACGGGAGACACACACACGTATATATATGCGATGGTTCCTGAATATCTCCAGCACATACACCTCCCTGACCCCCTTCTTCCCATGTCAGGAATCATCTACAATAACAAAGAATATACACCATATTACTTAGACGATGTAGTTCACTTACGTATACACGATACTATAGGAAATTCCTTGTGAAAAGAAAACAAGAAAGTTTTATCGTTCTTGATCCTCGAAATCATCTACAACAATAACACAATCTACAACGTACTACGTAAACGATGAATTTTTTTGATAGATAAACTACCTATACACGACACATACTGCTTGAATACGAAATTACTGGTGAAAAACTAATATTTATCGATTTTAGTCCCTCTAAATCATCTACAACAATCTTAGACTCATTGGCCACAATACATTACATACACACTGAAAGCGTATATACTGCTTACGATGAAATTGCTGCCGCTGTTGCAGTTCATGCCACTCACTGCTGTTGCTGCTGCTGATTTGGCAGCCACTGCTGTTGCTGCCACTGCTGTTTCTGTTGCCTCTAAGCTTCATCAATTACCCGCTGGATGTATCCTGAAACAATAAGACATGTATTCAATACGAAATTCTTAGCGAAGAAACGTTACCGTTATCGATTTTGATCTCTGTCGAAATCATCTACGACTCGCTGGTCACACCAGTAGTGTAAACATGGTATATGTACTTACATTGGTGTCGATGCTGCTGCTGATGATGGAGCAACTGGTGACACTGTACCTGCTGTTGCGCGATAGGGTTCATATCATCCACGCTTTGGTGGTGGTGGATATGCACTGAAACAATAAGAAGAAAGAATATATTCGATACTATGAAACTGTTAGTAGAAGAGAAATGTTACGGTTACCGATTTGAATCTATACTTACCAGGTAATTCTCCATCATGCTCTAACGATCTCTGCCGTTTGCCTCCACTGGCACTACCGATGGTACTTAATACCGCTGCTGAACGTTTCATTTTTTTTTAACCTAAACTGGTAACACGCACGCAAGAAAGGAGCAGACTGACGCGCACGAGCGAGAACTAGACGACCGACTTCACACTTCGCTGGTTGACGAAAGAATGATGACGACTGGGGGGAGAATGGTCTTCATATACCCTCCGTCCCATCAACCCCTCACCCCCCTCAGGGAGCGAACAGGAACGCATTGTTCTACCCCACCGGCAGGTGAATGCTTTTCTGAGCGCGCTGGACAGGTCAGTTCCAGTCTGACCAAGCTGGACAAGTCTGTGCCGGTCTGCCACCACTGCATGTGTCCATCTGCTTGTGGAATTTTTACTACTCGACAAACCCGAACATGAGATTTCGAGATAACTTTACGTTCAGCTTTCTATGTATCTAGTGTTGCCAAAATTTCTATCTGACAAACAGGGACGTTTCCCTCAAACTGACTAAAAATGGACGTAATTTGGGAGGGATAAATCAGAGCAAAGCGGGCTACTTCACTTAAGCTTACAATAGTGAGTAGATAGCAGCAAATGTTGCTTTTAGTTGTGTACAGCTGCAGCTACGTATTTGTTTGCCAGTGTCGAACGCTAACAATTGTTTTAGAATTGCTGTAGATTGTTTTATGACCTAAATCACGCTTATTGTGGCTTTGGAAACATTAAACAGTTTGGAGGTTAGCGTGAAAGTATAGTTCACCGATTTCAAAGTCATGATGATTTTTAACGGTATGAAAGCAAATTTGCTAATTTCTCTGCTGTTACTAATTGCTTCCATTTGAATGAATTCGAAACAAAGTAACTGTCCAATTCTTTAAGTGCTTCATAGTGAATAAATGATACTTAACATCTGCTATTCCCCCATCGGCATTCTTCTTCGTAATCACGCCTCCCTCGATTTATGAAAGAACATTCGTGTGAATGTTTTTTCTTGGAATCAAAACTTCCTCTTACACACTTTGAGTTCACTTGAAGCAGCCCATCACGTTATTCACAAATTAACAGCTACACGACTCAGAAAACAGAGAACCACGTTGCTGTAAAGCTTAACTGAAGTGACATAAGAGACGGAGATGGCGTCCCATCAGTGTGGCATCGCACATTTGAGTCACAGTTCTTAAAGCATGTCTCAGAAAATGGCTCTGAGCGCTATGGGACTTAACATCTGAGGTCAACAGTCCCCTAGAACTTGGAACTACTTAAACCTAACTAACCTAAGGACATCACACACATCCATGCCGGAGACAGGATTCGAACCTGCGACCGTAGCGGTCACGTGGTTCCAGACTGAAGCGCCTAGAACCGCACGACCACACCGGCCGGCAAAGCATGTCTCATACTTTGACATACGCCAGGTGGCAAATGAAATATAAATCACGTAGTAATGGTACAAGTTGTGTAGGGAACATGTAATAATCAAAAGCATCCACTTGGCGACGACTCTTTATCAATTTCATATAAATACCCAAGACTACATTACACGAATTTCTAGATTTCACCAGCTCAAACACACTACAAGCTGTCTTTTCCCTTGAATCAGTAGCTCTAAAGCTTAATTGTCGTAACATATTAAGGAAGTAAGAGCTACGGAATTTTTTTTTCTAATATGTGGCTACAGCTCTGTTGCTGAACAAGCAGTCGCGCAGTCACCGTCCCCCTTAAATAGTGATAACTAAAGTATGACCATCCTTTGCACACTACACACACTACCGCTCCTCAGAACTGCGGCATTACCTTATTCATAGACATTCAGGACACACCTGAAGTTGAATAAGTGAATGACGACGTATTCATAGTGATTATTCAGTTACATAAAGCTAGTGAGCTGAAAGAGACAAACAAAAGCCTATTGCACACTTGTAATAAAGCATTCTTTGTATTCAGGCCTATAGGTGGTTTCTACATATTCCTTTCAGAAAATTCAACTGCCACACACAGATGTTATAGGATCGAAACAGGGCTGTATCACTAAGCCACCGATTCTCGCACATGTAACGAAGAAAATACTTGTATGATGCTCTAACAGGATCTTTTGTTTTTCGTAACAAACTCAATTTTGCCAGTTGAAAAAACAGATCCGTCTCGCTGTGGTCCTCCTCCTGCTCCAAAGTGTTGAACAGATTCGGTGCTTACCAAAATGAACTTAAAAATGAGCTTAGATTACAGCAGTTTTTCGATTTCCCAACCCAACCGGTCCACCACTGAAAATAAACTCTGAATGAGCGTACGCTAGTATCTTCCGCACTCGTAATGATTTCTTAGTCAGGGGAAAATTATGTCTTCTGAGTGGTGGAAGCTATGCATGGAGCGCACTGACACAAGCCACGACTTGAATATACAGAAGACGCCACTCTGTGTTCACTGGATTTACAAGCATCGAAAATACCGAAGGTTTCGCGGAACTGGTTACATCGATAAACCGAAAAGACTCTCTGGCTTTTTAAAATTTTAATTACATCCTTTATTCATCCACAAATACGTAATAGCAGCAGGGTTTCTTGCAGTGCCAGAACGACACCCAGCTGGTGCAAGTGTGGACGTATCACACTTTTTTTTATACACGTATAACTGATTGTCACAAGTGTCATGTTGCTGCTTGAACGTGATGGTACTTGGCTAATGTTCCGACATATATTTGTGGAAAGTAATCTCACTAATATTCACGTAAAAACAAAAAAGATTACGTATGTCTAGTCGTAATGGAAGGATAGATTGGACATGGTGAATTGTGATTTCAGCGTCCTTAGGAGTATATTCGGACGTTAGTGGTGATAGATTCATTTCATAAACAGTTGGACAATATACCAAGTGTTCAACTGGACCTGCTATAGAGTACAAACAGGGCAAGTAATACGGCTGTAACAACACGTCCCCTCATCGGCACCATTAGTGGTGTTGATTACAGTACACCAAACCGCGTCTGTGATGTCTTTCCAAGCATTACGTCTGCGGGTGTGATATTCATTATCTCACATAGTGCCGGACTCGTGTCCTTCATCTTGAGAGAATCTTCCAGAAGCGCTGATTCGAAGACTTTTTAGATATATTCCCTACCACTGAGGAGCATCGAGACATATAGCCGGTGTGAGTGTAGGCATAACATAATTTTTTTGGGTGGTATACAGATATAACAGATAACTGCACTGTTTGTGTTCAAATGGTCCAAATGGCTTTGAGCACTATGGGACTTAACATCTGTGGTCATCAGTCCCCTAGAGCTTAGAACTACTTAAACCTTACTAACCTAAGGATATCACACACATCCATACCCGAGGCAGGATTTGAACCTGCGACCGTAGCAACCGAGCGGTTCCGGACTGAGCGCCTAGAACCGCTAGACCACCGCGGCCGGCACACTGTTTCTGTAAAATGTGTACATATTGCATTGTAAAGTTACTGCGGCTTATGTTGTGGTATGACCAGAGAGGATGTGTGTGTGTCCTTTAGTGAAGGATGTATAGATTCATCACATCGATAACCGCCCTGACTCCTTGTGATGTGTGGAGAATTGGCAGCATCGGTGTGGAGTGGAGGGTTGTGTTTTTTACTAGCGATATTTTGTATACACTCTACCCCATCGATTTCACCAACAAATAGGGTGCTGCGAATTAAAATTCGATTTCATTAATTTGCATAAATTTTTATATGAACATGGTGGTAGAGGTACAATATTTAAGGGGAGGGTGTTCGTTATTGGGTGACATGGAGCGGAACAGCAGGTTAAGTGCAGAACAATAGGTTAATTTGCATAATTTTTATGTAAGACGCAGTACGATACTTTAAGGTGGCGGGTGGCAAAGAAGAATGCTCCAGAAACGGCAATTCTAAAAGTGTACCAGAAAATGGTTGGAGGACATAACTAATTATTTAATTTGAAATCAAAAGTCTTACAATAGTTTCAGGAAATGGGGTGACATGGAAAATCACTTAACAGAACAATAGTTTAATTGCCGACGAAGGGCCGAACATTAGGTTACAACACCCAGAGTGCAGTGCTGAACATTAGGTTATGCAAGATGTTTGCCCCATGTAATTACTTCTTACAAGCAGAGAATGATGAGCAAGAGAAATCCAACTCCCATAAACTGATTTTTTTAATAAATAAACGGTATATCCTGGAATTTCGTGTTATGAGATCCTTCCTCTCCACCAAAGAGCCACCAATTTCCATATATTCCATACACAGCCTTGAATCCACTAAATTGATGAAATAAACAATATTCCACACATTGTCTAAATTGATTAAACAGTATTCCATACACAGTCTTTTTGCTGCCAATTTCCAGGAAGGAGGGTGGGAGGGGATGGGGGTTCACCAGAGGGGGAGAGGTTAAGTAATTTATCAATTTAATTAAAGAGTCAAACTGATAAGCGAGATAGGGGCTATTCCAATAACTCAGACCTGAAAGCGTACCTGTAGAAGCAAGAGGGAGGGGTGGGTTGGAGGTTTCCTCAGGGGGAAGGGGTTTGGGAGGGGGGCGAGATCAGTAGGTTAAGTGCCCGTCAGTCAGAAGGAAGGATTCTTTTAGCAGAACAGTAGGTTAAGTACCTGTCATTCGAAGGAGAACAATATGTTAAGTACCTGTCAATCAAAGGAGTTACAATATGGATACGATGGCAGAGCGGAGCTGAGCTCGGGTATCTTTGATGAGCAGGTTAGAATTATCATCAGGGCCACGACAAAACGTTGTTTGGGGCGTTTAGGGAGCAGTGAATATTTACACGCGTTCAAAATCGAAGTATGTATTGTTGAATGGCTATCAGTCACAGTTGTAGGTCAAACCTATTAAATTTAGAATGCTGCTTTAAAAAAATTTTGTACCAGTCTTCATTCATAGCATTGCTTAGACACTTTGCTTGTCAACCATGATTCAAATCCAGAAAGTTCCACAGTCATGTCACAGTATACAGGCTACACAAGGGCGATTCTAGAAGTCAGTAAGGATGAGGGGGCTAAGGAGGAGGGGGGGGGGGGGGGAAGCTAGGGGAAAGGAATATCACTTAACAAAAGGAGAGTTGGGGCCCTCCAGAGACAAATTGGTAAAATTTGGTGTTGCTTAAAGTATTTTTTGGTAACTGTTTTCGAGTTCAGGGTGAAAACGTGTCTACAGAATATTTGTTCCCGGAAAAATAATACGATTATTGTAATTGGTACTTGTACGTTACTGTAATGGAAATTTGTGGTAAGAACTATGGGACCAAACTGCTGAGGTCACTGGTCCCTAAGCTTGCGCACTGCTAAATCTAACTTAAACTAACGTACGCTAAGGACAACACATACACCCATGCCCGAGGGAGGAATCGAATCTCCGACAGGGCTAACCGCGCGAATACATTAATGTACATCCAGTGTATGTTAAATAATAGTAAGACGCCCATTTTAAGTTAAATGATATTTATTGGTTTAGACAGTAAGTTATTTGCCGCTCTTATTCTTTTGTTAAAATGGGTTTGAAATACATTGCAACCTATATTGGTACATAATTATAAAAAATTATTGATCTGTGGAAGTAATACATTCGCTGATATGTAAAGTCATTTTATGGAGTGTAATACGAGGGTGAGTCAAATGAAACCCTTAAAATTGTAATAACAAATCGAAATTTCGCGCCGTCATCCTGTAAGTTGGTTAGCGTGCTACAAACAGCGTACAGAATGGCCTGTAGGTGGCAGCATAGTGCAGATGCACTCATACCGTCGCAGTATCAGTGTAAAGATGGCCGCCCCACTTGCGACTTGCACCAGGGAAGAACAGCCTTCTGTTATTCGGTTTTTGCGTAGTGAAAGTGTGTAACCTATTGAAATTCATCCACGAATGAAGGTTAAGTACGGTGATGCATGTTAGTCACAGCAGCAAGACTACGAATGGAGTAGGAAATTCGCAAATGGTGTGACTTCAGTGGAAGATGCTCCTCGTCCAGGTCAGGCTCAACGAGTTGTGACTCGACAGAACATTGCAGCAGTTGAATCCATAGTGAAGGAAACCCGCCAAGTGACACTGAATGACATTGCAGCATGTTTACAGATTAGTCATGGGTCAGCACACCACAGTGTGCATGATGTGCTCCAGTTTAACAAAGTGTCTGCAAGATGGGTGCCACGGCAGCTGACTCCTGAAATGAGAGAACGACGTTTTGATGCTTGTGAAGAACTTCTTCGGCACTTTGAACTAGAAAGTGATGGCTTCCTTGCAAGAATCGTTACTGGAGACGAAACCTGGGTTCACTTCCACCAACCGGAAACGAAGAGAGCGAGCAAGGAATGGCGCCATTCCTCATCACCAAAACCAAAGAAGTTTAGAACTGAACCATCAGCAGAGAAGGTTATGCTGACTCTCTTTTGGGACGAAAAAGGCGTCAATTTGAAGCATTACATGCCTAGAGGGACCACTGTCACCAGTGCATCACACACAGATCTCCTAGTCATCTGCGGCCTGCAGTCAAATCAAATCGACGTGGATTGCTGTCAGTGGATTGCTGTCAGCAGGTGTCCTTTTGCAGCATGACGATGCGAGGCCCAACACTGCCCGTACAACAGTTGCAACAATCACAGACCTGCATTTTGAGTGTCTTCCTCATCCACCATGTTCATCAGACCTCGCCTCAAGTGATTTCCATATGTTTGGACCACTCAAAGACACAATCGGAGGAAAGAAATTCCGTCTTCATGAAGAGGTAAGCCACACGGTGCATGAGTGGTTGCGCGGACTACCAAAGGAATTTTTTGTAAAGGAATTTATGCATTTCGTAAGTGCTGTAGGACTTACATTGAGCGTGGAGGGGGTATTATGTTGAAAAGTGATACAGCTTTGTACCACTTCTGCACAATAAATAATATTTAAAAAATTATTTAAAGTTTTCATTTGACTCACTCTCGTATGATACTCCGATGTTCCGGGGGGGGGGGGGGGGTGGTTATAGCCTCTCCTCCCCCCCTTGCCACCGCCTCTGAGACTACACAACTTAAAGATGAAATGGCAGTTGCAATGAGAACCTCCTATGTTACGTTAGGAGTATTACGTTGAAATATTACACACCAAGCTGTTAGACAATTAGAAGTTTAAGCATAAACGTTATACATCAGGTTAATGTTCAAACACTTGCCCACCAGGTTGGCCGTGCAGGAAGGAGCGCCTGGTCCCTGGCACGAATCCGCCCGGCGGGTTTGTGTCAAGGTCAGGTGAACCGGCCAGTCTATGAATGGTTTTTAGGTGGTTTTCCATCTGCCTCGGCGAATGCGGGCTGGTTCCCCTTATTCCGCCTCAGTTACACTAATTGGGCGATTGCTGCGCAAACAAGTTCTCCACGTACGCTTACATCACCATTACTTTAGCATGGTAACATAAGGGTTACATTCGTCTGGTGTGAGACGTTCCCTGTGGGGTCCACCGGGGGCCGAACCGCACAATAACCCTGGGATGCGTGTGGGGCGACGGAAGGGTGAAGTGGACTGCGGTAGTCATTGTGGACTTGTGGATCAAGCTTTAACACTGCTGAAGTAGACAAATACCCAACCAACACAGGTCTGAGTTTCTTGGGAGTCATATGATGTGGTGCTAATAGTTTATTCTTCTCTTAAGATCTAAATTGTCACAGAAGCGTACTACCGAAATCTCCCGAAGCCGTTAAAGGAGGCTTACACTTTATTATTACATACGAGTTAGATTCTCAGTTCTTTTATATCTTATACAGAAAATTCATGACGGATGAAAGTTAAGCCTCAATAGATTTATCTCATCTATATCTGCAATAATTTCAGCGAAGAATCGTGGAAACCTATTTCTGCTCGACGACAACGCCCTTGCACGTTCTGCCATGGGCACAGACACACACGATGCTTCTTTGGGATACAAAATCTTACCTCATCTACTCTCCCCCCCCCCCCCCCCCCCACCTCCCCCTCTCCTTCTCTTCATATGGCATCTGTGACTGCTTCTATCCTAGAATGAAGAACCCATATTGTTTGTAGGCATTAAAAAAAATGGTTCAAATGGGTCTGAGCACTATGGGACTTGACATCTGCGGTCATCAGTCCCGTAGAATTTATAACTACTTAAACCAAACTAACCTAAGGATATCACACACATCCATGCCCGAGGCAGGGTTCGAACCTGCGACCATAGTGGCGGCGCGGTTCCAGACTGCAGTGCCCAGAACCGCTCGAGGCATTTTCAGAATGATTATGTAATTTGCGAGGCGAAATGTACCCTGAAATGCCAAAAAGCAGACTTCTGCAACCAAGGTGTCAGGCAAACCATCCACCACTGCAAACAAGTGGCACACTGAAGGGTGAATGTGTAGAGGATTCCTAACACTATCACAAAAGTAATGATCACATTTTGATTTTTTTTCTTTTAGAGGTGGTAATTAAGACTTTACGACTAGCTCTCCTGTATTCTGAAAGTAACTTTATGTACAAGACAGCAGATGCGTTTTTCCGCTCCAGTTATAACGTTCGTATTCGGCACTATTGTTTTACATCGTTTTAACAAGTAGGCAGACTACACTGGCGCCTGAAGTTATAAGCCAATAGAAATAACAAAGAATTACGTCAGTTCGTTCAGAATTAATTCGATAAAGCGATAGGAAAATATAAGGAGCTTATGTGCTCTGTTGTAGGCGACAGGGATCCAGTTAAAGTTATTTCTTGTTCCGCTCGCTTGGTGCCTTGGACTGCAACAGCGACCGCCTGTGTAGGACGAACGACGCCGGCTTAAGCGAGTGAAGATCGGACCGTGGCGTCTGGAATTGTATGCAGCACTAATCCGTGCCAGTGGAGTGAAAAGAAGTTCGGTTTAAGAGATTACTGGTGTAGCTCTGTTAAGCTGTTGCCGTGACTGGTGAAATACAAGCAACAGCAGTGATTTATACAGAGAACCCACGGACGTTTTTATCTGGTCAGAAAAGCCGTGCCTTCTAACGGCTTCGGCTAATACCGTCGTCCAAATCCCGGATCACCTGGCGCAGTATATCTTCAAGCGCGCCCAGGGGCCTCCGTAAACCCACGTGCACCACACGTGTAGGATACAGTTGGTAGCGTTCGCGTAAGTGAACAACGCGGCGTTTTCGCAACTTCTCACCATGAGCGCAGTTGTAGAGAACGAGAATTTATATTGATTTGGAGCAACTATAAATAAAAGTCTACAGGTGGAAGAGGATTAGTTTCGACTGAACAGAAAAATAACTCAGACATTTTCTTCCGACCTCAAGCGAACTACAATACGATAAGCACCGTGGACATCAGGGTGCACCGGAAGTGATGATGGTTAATGTTTTAACGTAGCACGATTAACATGTTTCATTTCTTATAAACAACAATGACTTCGACTCTACATTATTATCATCTACCTCTTAATCTTCTTCTGCTTGAACGACGTCATTGGACCACTTCAGTCATTCTCTGTTCATCTTCTTCGATAGGATTTCTTTTCGAATTGCCCAGTATATTTTCATATGTTCTGATCTTTCTACTCGTTCTTCATCTAGTATTTGTGACGTGTCTATTCTTGGTTTAAATCTTATCTTCTTCTCTTTTACAGTTTCTTTAACTTTTCTGTTTTGTTATCCAAATCTTCCTAGGTTAACTCTACCTCTATCGTATCATCTCTGATTTCCTTTATCCGTCATTCTTGTTGCTTCATGTTCCAAAGTTTCTCCTAAATTTTTCTTGGTAATTTGGTTTCTCGTGTCATAATGTGATCAAAATAGTGTCATAATGTAACCAGAAACAGAGATGTAAATTTTCCGTATAGAATCTATAATGGGCCCCAGTCTGCCATATACCCCTTCATTTAGCACTAACTGCCATTGTCCAGATTTTTTATATTTCCTATTTGTACAGTTTCCAGCTGTTCTTCACTCTACTGTTAGAAGTTTGTCGATTATGTTTTTCTGGTTGACAACGAAAACAGTTTGTTCCATACGTAACCACTGGTTGAACAACCGCCTTGTAATGTTTTAATTTATTTTTGATTAATAGCCATTCCCTATTGTATGTAGACCATGATAATTTTTGAGCTTTTATCATTTTGTTAACTCTTTTTTGACATGCATGTTTCCCATCCAGGATGAGTGTAACAATTTCTCCTAGGTATTTAAATTATTTCACTGTTTATATTTTTTGTTATTTCCTGTTATGTGACTGAATACTAATAAACCTACTCCCGTTATTTGTCTTGTCGAAATGTATCTACGGCACTGTTTTTTGTGATGTATTTCGTATGCTTGTTCCATGAATTGTAGTTTCTTGATAATATCGCTAAGTCGTCTTCGAATCCCAAGCAATTTAAGTTTGTTTAATCTTTCTTGGTTCCAGTTATTATATTTTCAGGATTTTTCTTTTCATTTCATCTGGTACTACAGAGAAAAGGTGAAAAGTAATAGCAATAAACCAACTCCATGTCTTAACCAAGTTTTAATCGTAAATGGCTAAGATACTTCTTGTTAATTTCGCATGGAAACCAAACTTACTTGATATCTTCTCATTGAGGACCTGTGGACAATCATAAGAGTTTTTGAAGTCTACAAAGGTTATGATCTGTTGTTTCTGTCTTATTTAACAGTAACCAGTTACCAATTTAAGAACGATTTTCAGTTCCATGCAGCTTCTGCACCATCTATATCTTTCTTGGTATTCTCCTAGTTACAGTTCAAACTGATCTTTACAGCTACTGTATAGAATTCTTGACATAGCGTTATCTGTGATATCCAAAAGGGAATTTCCTCTGTAATTATTTGAATTTAATTTTTCTTGTTTTTGTACAATGGGTGCTAACAGGTGTAGCCAATTCACTGGTGGTTCAATTTCTTTGCGTTTCTACACTAAGCATTGATGTAATGATGCCCTCACTGATTCAGCTGCACATTTCCTACATTCTACAAATGTTTGATCTTCTCTATTTACTTGACAGTTTTTGAGCTCTGTCAAATACATTGTAGATGTGATGGATTGCTGGTAGATCTACATTTTCAGCTGGTGTTTTAATAGGAGTGTCTACGTTTATTGGAAGTAGTTCCATTCGGGAGATCCTGGCAATTAAGTAATCATTGTTTTCTCACTGTTTGCTTCTATCATTAGTTGTACATATTTTTATAATGATGTTTGACCCTTCTTCTTGTTTTTTGTATTGCCTTTCTTTGTACTGTGAGTTCCGAGTGCTATTCTTCAGTTTCATGACTTTGATAGTCTTCATTTCTAAATAGTATTGTTTTATCACACTCATCGTCCCACCATTGAGGTTTTTTCCTTAGCTTTATTGGGGCTACCTTCTCAGTTATTTACTGGAAATAGGGAACTATTTTCTCTAGATAATGTCAGTTTTATATTCCTTGTTTCCTACTCCTTGTACTTACGTATTTATGAGTTTTGTAGGTTCTCTTCTTTTTGGAGTGGGATTTTTTCCTTGTCATTGGGGTAAATTACATTTCTATTTTTATCATATAATGATTTGATCCAGTATCGGTTCTCAGAAGTTTCGCATTGTTGACTTCTGTATGGTGGTTTTTTATCATGCTGGTGTGATCCAAATGTTTCCATGTTTAGAACTTTTTTGATGTTCCCTTAAGGAATGTTGACCCTAAGATTATGTCATTATTTCTGCAGAATCCCACCACTCTCTTACCATTCGTGTTTGTTCTTCTACATGCTGATCATTTCCCTATTACTTCTCTACATCGCTTTTCCCTTCCTAACTGAGCATTAAACTCTCCAATTCAAATATTGGCGTGATTTTTTTTATGTATGTTGTATGATCTAATGGCTCCCAAAATTCATTCACCTCTTCACAGTGCTCTTTGTTGTTAGTTGTATCCTTAGTTGGGGCATGGGCGTTTATTACTGGGTATATTTTATTTGCAAATTTTATAGTTAGTGTTGATAAGCTGGGAGATTGTAATTTAAATGCTATTACGGATCCAAATATTATGAGACAGCAAAATTCAGTTCCGAAATATGGACATTCTTATAAATCTATTTCGTCATGATTCTATTGGTTCCTGTCAATGTTTCTCACATGCTGAAGACCAGATACTAGAATTATTTTGCGATCACTTTTCGCCTGTCAAAATTTTGGGTTTCCCTGTTTATAAGATTGAATCTGTGTTGTGTGTTGTTATATAAGTTTATCTGTCCTTCCTTGAGGCTAAATTTTGATCTTCTGTCAGTCTTGGGTATTTTGAAATGCTCTGGCTCATCATAGTTATCTTTCATCTATTTATTTACAATTTTTAAAATGCTTTGTGCTGTGATCCATTCATCTAGTTACAAAAATAAGAAATCAAGTGACAAAATTAAACGAAAATTTGGTTCTTGTATATGGCACAGAACGTACAGATTTTCTAAATAAAAAAAATTTGCTGATTGCTCCGTTTCACCAACTGTCCCAGAGTATTAATATGGTATGACAGAGTAAGTTAATCGAGATGCGATATGATGCGCAGAATCTCAGAAACGTATTCTTACTGGCCTATGAGAACGACAGTTGTTATTTTCGAAAACAGGACTTAGCATATTGATCATGAAGATGCACAAGAAAGGAATCCTTTCTGTCATAGAGAATGTCGAAATAAATTTCGTGGATCACCTTCACGGTAACCTGATTATATGGGCCCAATCAGTGGTGTAGAAAATACTAAATAAACAGCACCAGCCCGAATAAAACCACACACACAGACGACTAAATGCCACATTGGTCCTCACTGCATTCGACACGTTACACAGTTTGATAAGCCAAAACTAACGCTCGTCAGTCCACACTGCACTCCTCTAGTCAGCTTCTGTTCAGACGACGAGCCACCGAAGCAATGTTAGAAAATCTCTCTCGTATCAACTTGATCTTATGAATCCCCTTTTCCAACTACTTGTCAATACTGTACTACAGCTGATAATTATTTTGGAGTCATTGTGGGCGAGCGGTTCTAGGCGCTTCAGTCTGGAGCCGCGCTACCGCTATGGTCGCAGGGTCGAATCCTGCCTTGGGCATGGATGTGTCTGATGTCCTTAGATTACTTAGGTTTAAGTAGTTCTAAGTTCTAGGAGACTGATGACCACAGATGTTAAGTCCCATAGTGCTCAGAGCCATTTGAACCTGGCCGTTATTGAAATTCACCATGACTCAGTCTCTTCAGGCGCTGGCTCCTTTCTATACTACTGTCCTCAACGATTTAATATATCAGATTATGGTACCTGGATCGAACTTACCTACCAAGTGACAACAAACGTCATTCTGGGATAGTCGATGGTTCTTGAAATTCCCGGCACAACCGCAAATTCATCTTTACATTCTTATATAATAGAAGACGAATTATCAAATAGAATCGTTAGAATTTTACTCGCCATTTGGGAGTTCGTAGCTTCTGTCATTAAAATTCAATGACTGATTCAACTATGTTAGTTTTAGGACCAAATGATCAATTTCGCTGTTGACAATATCAAGCTTTAATGCAATGCGACTATTTACCACCAACAATAGAATAGATTGTTTAGTCTTGTTCAGATACTTTAGTTTTAGTAGGTAGCTGTCATTGCATATTCGGACGACCACTTACGCAGCTTTAGATGATTCACCGCCAGACTATTGCATGTCAGTTCCTGCCTTCGAGAGGCTTTCACCTTCTTTTAACACATCTACGTTTTATTTACAACGTTTACGGACGAAAGAAATGAAATAAACACGTTAACACTGTTGTCGTTCAATAAGTTCTATAGTGACAACGTTTATGTTACTTGGCCGTCACACTACATGATTTCCCTGTACCCACAGTGTATTAATTTCCTCTTGTATGTGACCTCGAAAGCAAGATACTGTGCTGTCAATGAGTGCCGAATCATAAACTACGATAAAGTCGTTCAGGACGGTCCACATAAGACAAATTTTTAGATGACTGTTATTCAGAGCGCTAATTATCAGCCAGTAACATTTCGAACAATCCGACTTCGACAAATATATTCTATTTTGTTTTCGTTTCTCTACCTCTACGCCAAAACGTACGCCGATCGCTATTTTGGAACCAATTAGCCATATTATCACAGCGATTAACTATTGAATCTGCCTACGAGGCAAACTGAACCAGTAAAAACAAGCAAAGCTCGTTTTCAAGACCAAAATAACGATACTGCTTACCTTCTACGCTCCAACCTGTTAAGGTGAATCATTTTTCGCTGGAGACGTCTCATCTATCGTCCTTTTAGAAGACAAGCTGCCAAAAGGAGGCAGGAGAAAGACAAAATCAGGTGACATCTGACGCCCTTGGTGTCGCAGAAGATTTATGTCCTCTGCTGATGTGCCCTTTGGCGGCTCACTGGAGTGTAACAACTAGGAAATTGCCTCATGGCACAAGGCGTCCTTTCCTGTCACTGCAGAATCCTATAGACAGCATGTCGATGGATTCCTTTGTAAGAAAGCCCCGACTCTTTGCTACTTTTTTTTCTTTTCATTCCCATATCTAGGCACGAAGTTTTCTCTCTGTTGCTTGCCAGCCTTGGCCTGGCAAAACTCAACTATTATTTTTTTCATCAAATCCGCCCACAGATACTGCAGACAGTGTCGAACTACAGAATGCGCGTACACCCAATTTAGTGGACGTCGTCATCATCATCATCAAGTATATTTTGCCTGTCCCAAAATGAAAAACCTTAAAGATAATCGCACCATCTTCTTCCTGATCGTCCTATCCTTCTTCTACACTTGCATCTGTGGCCATCAGTTCCCCTGATATCTGGATTTGTTCCATATGTAGTAATTCTTTATCGTTGGATCTTTTCTACTCTTTGTAGAACATGTACAACACTAGTCGTATTTCTTTATGTCACTAACATGCCTGTCGTGATACGAAACTAGTGTTATCCTCCAGGAGGATGTTTGGTTTTGCCCATGCCTGTGTCTAATGGATAAAGGTATGGAACAGTAATTTTGAATAAATTGTAAATCATAAAAAAACAGCCTTTACTTTGGGGATAAAGAAAGTAGAGGAGATCGCACGAATGAAACAACAAATGGTCGCCAGCCTAATTAGGAACATTAATTTGAAATATTATGTTTAAGAAAATTGAATACTCATTGTGAAGTGACTTTCATTAACACTCCCTTGCATAGCGCATGGGATACACACGGCTACAGATCAAGCAAGTTGTAGGTAGCAATAATTACCATTAATGCACATATCAGTAATCATAGAAAACTAAATAGTACTTCATTCATAGTCATAACAGTTACTATCGCAATCATTAAGCAACTCAGTACTGAGATGTTACTGCAGGAAACACAGAACTGAAGTTAGAAATGAAGAGTTCTGACTTAACTGACATATAAATACCACAAATGAAATTAAATAATACGACACATACACTTTTTATTCTCCCATTTATATAAATGTATCAGATTTCTTTAGTAGCGACAATATTCCATATATTTTTTTAATATGAGAAGAATGTAGTGGGGACCCATACCTGATACTGTCTCACTAGTTAAACTTTTTGATTATTTCAGAAACAAAGTTCAATTCCACCAAAATTAATTTTTACCTCAACTTAGAATAAATTATGTTTTCGTCCTTCAAAGCAAACTACTCATCACTGGGCTCGATTAACCTCAAGAAAAATTGGTTCATGATAGCAATCAAGGCTAAATTACATTTCAAATAAGATTAATTTATCTGCCTTTTTCATTACCTGTGAAGCATGTATTTTAGACAGTGACATTAACACACTCTGGCACTGAATTTTTGCACATTTGACACACAAAAACAAATCACTATTTTGTTGGAATCATGATACTCGGTTTTCTGCACACTTAGAAGAGATCCGGGTATCATGATTCCAACAAAATAGTAATTTGTTTTTTCTGCACACTTAGAAGAGATCCCCAACCCCCCCATGAACCATGGACCTTGCCATTGGTGGGGAGGCTTGCGTGCCTCAGCGATACTGATAGCCATACCGTAGCTGCAACCACAACGGAGGGGTATCTGTTGAGAGGCCAGACAAACGTGTGGTTCCTGAAGAGGGGCAGATGCCTTTTCAGTAGTTGCAGGGGCAACAGTCTGGATGATTGACTGATCTGGCCTTGTAACAATAACCAAAACAGCCTTTCTCTGCTGGTACTGCGAACAGCTGAAAGCAAGGGGAAACTACAGCCGTAATATTTCCCGAGGGCATGCAGCTTTACTGTATGATTAAATGATGATGGCATCCTCTTGGGTAAAATATTCCGGAGGTAAAATAGTCCCCCATTCGGATCTCCGGGTGGGGACTACTCAAGAGGATGTCGTTATCAGGAGAAAGAAAACTGGCGTTCTACGGGTCGGAGCGTGGAATGTCAGATCCCTTAATCAGGGAGGTAGGTTAGAAAATTTAAAATGGGAAATGGATAGGTTAAAGTTAGATATAGTGGGAATTAATGAAGTTCGGTGGCAGGAGGTACAAGACTTTTGGTCAAGTGACTACAGGGTTATAAACACAAAATCAAATAGGGGTAATGCAGGAGTAGGTTTAATAATGAATAGGAAAATAGGAATGCGGGTAAGTTACTACAAACAACATAGTGAACGCATTATTGTGGCCAAGATAGACATGAAGCCCACACCTACTACAGTAGTACAAGTTTATATGCCAACTAGCTCTGCAGATGATGAAGAAATTAAAGAAATGTATGATGTGATAGAAGAAATTATTCAGGCAGTGAAGGAAGACGAAAATTTAATAGTCATGGGTGACTGGAATTCGAGTGTAGGAAAAGGGAGAGAAGGAAACATAGTAGGTGAATATGGATTGGGGCTAAGAAATGAAAGAGGAAGCCGCCTAGTAGAATTTTGCAAAGAGCAAAACTTAATCATAGCTAACACTTCGTTTAAGAACCATGAAAGAAGGTTGTATACATGGAAGAACCCTGGAGATACTAAAAGGTAACAGATTATATAATGGTAAGACATAGATTTAGGAACCAGGTTTTAAGTTGTAAGACATTTCCAGGGCAGATGTGGTCTCTGACCACAATCTATTGGTTATGACCTGTAGATTAAAACTAAAGAAACTGCAAAAAGGTGGGAATTTAAGGAGATGGGACCTGGATAAACTAAAAGAACCAGAGGTTGTACAAAGTTTCAGGGAGAGCATAAGGGAGCAATTGACAGGAATGGGGAAAGAAACACAGTAGAAGAAGAATGGATAGCTTTCAGGGATGAAGTAGTGAAGGCAGCAGAGGATCAAGTAGGTAAAAAGACGAGGGCTAGTAGAAATCCTTGGGTAACAGAAGACATATTGAATTTAATTGATGAAAGGAGAAAATATAAAAATGCAGTAAATGAAGCAGGCAAGAAGGAATACAGACGTCTAAAAAATGAGATCGACAGGAAGTGCAAAATGGCTGAGCAGAGATGGCACATAATTCATAATTAGAACTCCACATCAATGAGTGTTAGTCCAGTGTGTATTTTATATCCTTACAGTATATAAATTACATATTATAAGTCATAAAAATGGGCTTATGGCGAAACTTCGGTCCTTTATGTAACTAAACAAGTTACTTTTGATACATACACAGGTCACACGCACAAATTATACACAATTATGTAGATGAAGACGAAATGGGAGATACGATACTGCGTAAAGAGTTAGATAGAGCACTGAAAGACCTGAGTCGAAACAAGGCCCCCGGAGTAGACAACATTCCATTGGAACTACTGACAGCCTTGGGAGAGCCAGTCCTGAGAAAACTCTACCATCTGGTGAGCAAGATGTATGAGAAAGGCGAAATACCCTCTGACTTCAAGAAGAATATAATAATTCCAATCCCAAAGAAAGCAGGTGCTGAGAGATGTGAAAATTAGCGAACTATCAGTTTAATAAGTCACAGCTGCAAAATAGTAACCTGAATTCTTTACAGACGAATGGAAAAACTAGTAGAAGTCGACCTCGGGGAAGATCAGTTTGGATTCCATAGAAATGTTGGAACACGTGAGGCAATACTGTCCCTACAACTTACCTTAGAAGCTAGAATACGGAAGGGCAAACCTACGTTTCTGGCATTTGTGGACTTGGAGAAGGCTTTTGACACTGTTGACTGGAATGCTCTCTTTCAAATTCTGAAAGTGGCAGGGGTGAAATACAGGGAGCGAGGGCTATTTACAATTTGTACAGAAACCAGATGAGAGTCATAAGAGTTGAGGGACATGAAAGGGAAGCAGTGGTTGGGAAGGGAGTGAGACAGGGTTGTAGCCTCTCCCCAACGTTGTTCAATCTGTATATTGAGCTAGCAGAGAAGGAAACAAAAGAAAAATTCGGAGTAGGTATTAAAATCCATGGAGAAGAAATAAAAACTTTAAGGTTCGCCGATGACATTGTAATTCTGTCAGAGACAGCAAAGGACTTGGAAGAGCAGTTGAACGGAATGGATATAGCCTTGAAAGGAGGATATAAGATTAACATCAACAAAAGCAAAACAAGGATAATGGAATGTAGTCTTATTAATTGGGGTGATGCTGAGGGAATTAGATTAGGAAATGAGACACTTAAAGTAGTAATGGATTCTGCTATTTGGGGAGCAAAATAACTGATGATGGTCGAAGTAGAGAGGATATAAAATGTAGACTGGCAATGGCATGGAAAGCATTTCTGAAGAAGAGCAATTTGTTAACATCGAGTATAGATTTAATTGTCAGGAAGTAATTTCTGAAAGTATTTGTATGGAGTGTAGCCATGTATGGAAGTGAAACATGGACGATAAATAGTTTGGACAAGAAGAGAATAGAAGCTTTCGAAATGTGGTGCTTCAGAGGAATGCTGAAGATTGGATGGGTAGATCACATAACTAATGAGGAAGTATTGAATAGGATTGGGGAGAAGTTTGTGGCACAACTTGACCAGAAGAAGGGATCGGTTGGTAGGACATGTTCTGAGGCATCAAGGGATGACCAATTTAGTATTGGTGGGCAGTGTGGAGGGTAAAAATCGTAGAGGGAGGCCAAGAGATGACTACACTAAGCAGATTCAGAAGGATGTAGGCTGCAGTAGGTATTGGGAGATGAAGGAGCTTGCACAAGATAGAGTAGCACGGAGAGCTGCATCAAACCAGTCTCAGGACTGAAGACCACAACAACAACAAGATATTACAAACTCTAACTTTCCTGACACAAATCAATGATCTTAACTAACAAAAGAACAAACACTTCATACTCACAGATACATAGTTACATCAAAGAAATGTGCATGATCATCAATGGTATCTGTTCTTTCGAGAACAGTTACTATCTTCAAATAAATCTATTTCTAATCAATGTTGGTGCTACACATGGAGCTCTTATCTTATCTGCTGTTGTTACAATCTTCTAATTTGTATCCCATTAAAGTATCTAGAAGTCCCATTTCTGCCGCTTCAGTTCTCTGCAATTGTTTGGTCTTTGAAGTCCATACTGGAGCAATAAATAATAGAACATTAAAGAAAGTGCTGAAACAATCTTATTTAAAAAGGCACTTACGGAGTACCTTTCCTGCAGTACACTGTTATATTGTACAATTACTTAGATTACCCAGATTTGGTAAAAATAGTATGTATAAATAATAATATCAATTCTGAAACGTCTATCATTACACATAATTATTTTACACTATATTTTTCCTTATTTGTATCTTTTTATTAAAAGCAACTGTGGCCTGTCGTGGAATGTAAGGGGGCTACACAGTAAAAGACAACTACTCATTCAATAAGTACTGAAGGCAAAAATTGATATAGTAGTAATAACGGAACTAGAAAAGAAACGAACAAGCTCCAATGAACTGAAAGATTATGTTCTGAAACACAGTGATGAAAAAGGTTTTGGTAAGAAAAAAAAACATATATTCATTCACTCCAATGGATGTAAGAATTGATGACTATTGACCCTGAATAAAGAGAAGTCTGAAATTATTCACATGAGTACTAAAAGAAATCCACTAAATTTCGATTATGCAATACTTCACACAAATCTTAAGGCTGTAAATTCAATTAAATACTTAGGGATTAGAGTTACAAATAACATAAACTGGAACGATCACAAAGATAATGTTGTGGGTAGAGCAAACCAAAGACTGCTATTCATTGGCAGAACACTCAGAAGGTGCAACAGGTCTACTAAAGAAACTGCTTACACCACACTTGTCCAGCCTATTCTGGAAAATTGCTGTGTGGTGTGGGATCCACATCAGGTGGGACGTGGGACTAACGGATGACTACGAAAAATTCAAAAAAGCGCAGCTCGTCTTGTATTATCACGAAATAGGAGAGACAGTGCCACAGACATGATATGTGAAGAGTGGCAACCATTAGAACAATGGCGTATTTCGTTGAGACCAGATCTCCTCATCAATTTTCAGTTTCTTCCTCAGATTGCGAAATCATTCTGTTGGTGCCCACCTACATAGAGAGAAATGATCATCATAAAATAGGAGAAATCAGGGCTCGCGTAGAAAAATTTAAGTGCTCGTTTTTCCCGTGCTCTGTTCGAGAATGGAATGGTAGAGAGACAGCTTAAAGGCGGTTCGTTCAACCCTCTGCCAGGCACTTCGTCTTGAATAGCAGAGGAAATCACGTAGATGTAGATGGAGATGTAGATTATGTATTTAAAACATGAGTTTGAATATCAACATCACAGTATACATGCATCCGAGGTGGTCAGCAATAATGAAACATGAGAGGCTTTTTCAGTCTGTGCAGACAGAGGTGGATAAGCTACCTGGTCATGAGTACACCATAATTGCTTAGAATTTTAATAGAACAGCTTCACAGGAGATAATTGGTTGCAATGGAGAAGATTATAAGAATAGGAATGAGGAACAACTAAGAGACTTCGCAATATTTAAATAATCTGACGAAAACAAATGAGTTTTATTGACAAAAAAATCCATAAGTATCTCCATGGGACACAACTGAGGGCTTGTAAAATAATAAAATCTCTTAGTAAAGAGGAGAAAATAGGATGAACATTGAAGATTCGAAACCTACACAGAGGGAAAGAAGAAAATATTGTAACACCTCAATCAGATATGATCCAGTCCCTCTTGGCAGAACTGGAAAGTGGAAAAAGGTTCATGAAAGACAAAAAATGTCCAGGTGGAGACATCATAAACACAGAGCTTGATAAATGAGCTGCTCGGGTCAACACAATGGTAAGCGCCATCGGCGTGTATTTTGCGGTAGATGACTAATGATACCACCTATGGGATGCACAATGCAGTAAACTTACTAGTAGTTCCAAATTCACTCTACAGACGTCAGGGCCGAGCTTAATGGTAAGCGCCACTGTCCATATGTTGCGGAGACATAATGGTAAGTGACAGAGAGAATGTCGGCAAGTAAAAACATCTCCAAGATTATGGCAACAATGAACATGGCAGAAGACGAGAAATATACTTCCAATGATACTAATATCTTCGAGAAGGATCTAGAATACATTCCTAACGACTCAGCTGACTCAGAGGTATGTTATTTTGTAAATATACTGTCTTTAGTACGTTTCATGTACATAATGGTAAGTGCATGTACATACCATCATGTTCCTGAAGTACGTTAAATTTGAGGTTATTTTATGGAAATATCTAATGTCAACTAGTAGATTTCGTGTGACTGAACTCCACTTCCCCATTAGCGGGCACACAACGTTCCCGTCTGAAAGAGATTTCGCGACAATTGAAAATTATGTTCGCCGACAAGTAAAAGATGTGTACAGTCCCAATCAGTGGTGAGAGATCATCAAGAAGTCGGCTATGAAGAATCCATTGCTTGAATATAACATGAAAAGAGAGGATTTCTATCAAATACAATACTCTTAAGAAGCGTTTGTCTTCAGAAAGAAGACAGTTGATAGTCGAGATGTCAACCTAAGGAAAGTATGTAGATGAAGGTGACCTCCGAATATCCGTCACCTTTATTCATCAGCGAGACATTTTCTAATGACATTTGGGATGAAATAAGCTTCAGGAAATGTGGAAGACAAGGACCAGTTCCTATGCTTCGACTTAAATACAATGGGCAAGGCTTATTGAAAAGAAGAAAGTTGCTGACGTCCTGTCCCACCTAAATTACATGCCGCCTGTCTACCATGGATTTACCCTCTCACTAAAGCCAACAGTTTTGGATGAAAAAGACATAAGTAATGAGAGTAATGAATGATTTTGCAGTTTCAGTAAAGTGTTGAAGACTTACTGTAACATTTAATATGTAATGTTCTATCACTGTGTTGCTAACGGTGTATGGTAATGTAATAATTTTTGTACATTTCATTTGTTTTGGTCAGTTCTGAGTTTCATTTATGTCTGTATAGTAGAAGATAGATGTTAGATCCACTTCAGAATAAAGTGACTGTTCAAAAAAGTTATTGAGATTTGCAGATCAATTGAAACTTCAAATGCACTGTATCTTGAAACTGTGATTTTGGCACTTACCATTTTTTTCTCCCGAGCAGCTCGGATATGCATGTAAAAATTTTTAGATGAGGCTTCCAGATATTATAAATCTATGCTGGAATACTGGTCATTTTCAGGAATGTTGCAAAGCCAGCCAGTCTTGCCTGTATTTAAAAAAAAGGAGGCTGGAATGATGCCAATAGCTATAGACTTTAGTTATATAAGATACATGCGAAACTACTTAACAAAATATTAAATGCTTATGACAGAGACTATTTGAATAGAGCAAAATGATTCTAGAGCAGGAAGATTATGTTTAGATTGCGAATTCTCTATAAACCAAATACTAGAAAAACATCGATAATCTTATCTCCCAGTGTACATCATTAAAAGTTCTTCAATTCGGTGATGAGATCTAAGTTATGGGAAATTTAGGAGAGTATGGCATTTCCCAGCATGTAATAAGGTCATTTCAGAATTTGTACGCTGATAACAATATCAAGATATGTGTTGCCTCAACCAATAGTACATGACCGAGAAGAATCACACAGGGACTGAGGCAGATATAAACGACATTGTCAATAGATGGCAGAAAAAATGATAGGTGCCCCCCCCCCCCCACCCACAGGGATGTATACATTTTTTAGTTCACTCTTTTGTACAGACGACCAGATTAGACTCGTCGATATGGAAGAGAGTCTTCAGCAAGTTGAATGGTAGTTGCAGACAATGGCAAAACAATATAATCTAACAATTTCTACAAACAAAACTGAAGTTGGCAACTTTTGTGGAAATGAACATCTTAGAGACAAAATCATAATGGGGAATATCATATTGGACCAAGTCCATATGTTCGTCTACGTAGTCTATGACATCTCTTATGCTTACGATAATGGCCCTCAAAAGGAACTACAGAAGTACTTACAAATGCTATGTGCAATTAAGAGAACGCTCCTGAACGAAACTGGGCAAGAGACAGTACTTAAATAGTACAATACTATGACTGTACCTTTAGTGATATATCGATCCCAAGCAGGATTTCATTGTATTTTTGTTTATGAGTTAATGATAGTGATGCGTTTTGCTTCTGTAGCCGAGCTAGAGACGTAAAAATAGATTTGTAAGTCATTTAACTGCAATATGTTTTCTTCTTAACGGTTTCATAAGCGCTTTATTTGGATGCTAAAATTGCTGCAACATACGAGACCGATATGTGGTCGAGTAGACTAGGAAACACCCTTACAGGAATTGTGAGAGGCAGAAAGTGCTGTAACTGGAACATTCGATCCAGTGGTGCAAACGTTTCCTCCCCGGGCAGGAATACAAATCAGCACAAGTGTCAGTGGCCATTGTAAATATCAAGCCTTCTGCAGTGGTGGATCCTTGTACAGGGCATGGAAACACTATGAAACACAGACTGTCTACAGGGAAACAGAAGACAGACACAAATATTGTGAAGGGCTCTCTTATGAAGCACTGGAGTCGTGACTCTGCTGGTGTCTCATTGCATGTCATGAGTGTTCACAGACCATGAAACACACAGTTTTGTCTTAGGCAACGACAAGCAGCAGTCACAAATAGAAATTGGAAGGCCTAATGTTGAGACAACGACTTCAATGGCAGCGAGCACGTCATATCTGGTAGAGGCATCTTACCTGATGGATGTACAGTCCCCCAAACCATCATCTGCCGTTCAACCTACAATTGTCACAGATGAAGCACTTCATGAAAGTATTGCTGGAGCAGAGAACCCACCATCTTTATGCCTGCCAAGGTAATGGGAAGTTGCCTTCTGGCTGGACAACATGATAATGAGCCACAGCCATGCACTTGTCGATAACTTCTAGATAACAACTCAAAGAGAATTTTTATTCACAGCCACGTCATGTCACACAAAGTGACTGCAGAAATCAATATACATCAAATGTTTGGGTGGGGGGTGATGGGGAGTTGAAGATGTCACTGAAACCAACGACTGCCAATCATAGGTTTTTGTGTCTGGTACTATCCCCTGTTCCCCTTGACCACTATTGTTGTTCTCTGATGGTAGTAGTTGTGGTGGTGCAGATATGAGTAGATTGCTTTTGTAAGTTCTGAGGCACTAGTGCAATCTTAAACTAAATTCTCTATTTTATAAATACCTTAGCTGATTTTTTAAAATTCAGTATATTTAATAAACTCAACCAATTATAGAGTTTTAACTAAATACCTATTTTTACAATAACTCAACTGATTATATCATTATTCTTATTAACAACATGATTGTAAGATAATAACATGTATTAGATATCAAAAGTATACCATTTTTAAAACATCACATTGCAAATATAAGTAAATTAATTAAAATATAATAGTTAACAAATTATATTATTTTAAAAAATGACATTTTGAATAAAAGTAAATAATTATAATGTATAAACTAACAATAGTATATCGTTTAAAAAATTTCACATTGTGAACCCAAGTATATAAATAAAATGTATTAGTTAACAAAAGTATATCATTTAAAAATGTTTTACGTTGTGAATGTAAGTAAATTAATTAAAATTTATTAGTTAACAAAAATATATTATAAAATTTTAAAATGTGATTTTAAGATAATAAAATGCATTATTTAGAACAAAAGTAAATTATTTTAAAAAATTTACACCATGAACTCTATATCATGATATTCATTATTTCTGTTTTTGTTTCTTCATTCCTTTGTATTTTAGTTGCATTTGTTATTTTTTTGATTGTTTCAAAATTTTGATCATCAGTTAATATAGAAAATCTATATGGTGAAGTAATCTTAAAATCATAATTTAGCTCTAGACAAATTTGCTCACCACATCTAGTATTTCTGTATTCGAATTCGTAATGTTATATGAAACATGTATCTCTTTCGAGACACTTACATTGTTAAGCTTCTTGATGAAACTGGTTTCCATTTATACAGAAAAAATTGAAACTATAAAAAATTATTACATATTTAACAACTTATAATGACCATAGATATAACTTTTAATTAACTTAATTTTTCTGTATTGTTCTATATTGTTAAACAAACAATCTTTGTAATCTTCTAAACTTATTTTGTTTTTAACAACACATTTCTTAATTTAGATTATTTTCTACATTATCACCAAGTTTATAAGCATAAATCTTTGCTCTTAAGCCACAAAATTCTTCAATTATTTTCCTATTACATTCATCTTTCATTTTACCAACAACTTTCATGTTATTTGTTGACTACAATATATACTATCTGTTCGATAATTACTTGTATCAAAGTAATCAGTCATTGATTTCATATCTTCATAGAAATCCTCAGTCTGTATATTGAAAATGTAACTATCTGTATCTTGATAACATAGTTCAGTACTATCTCTATATTCAGGTTTCATAACTCTGTAGTGAAAATTATACATCAATTCTTTAGACCGATCAAGTGTACTCATTGCTGCATAATGGGTTTATCAAATGTAGTATTTAGTTTATACATACGGATAGCCGCAAGATTTTGATTAAATATAGTTCTACATTTAAAGTTTGGTTTAGCTACTAGTTTATCATGTACTTTACTATTTCAAACTAATTTTATATCTTGTCTGTTTCTTATATTTTCCATTGTTTGAACAAATACAGAACGATTCGTTAATTTATAGAAATATTTTTCAAATTATTTGTAGCTTTAGTTCTTAACTGTGTGTTTAGATCTATATACTCCTTTAACTGATCAGTTTGTTTAAATTTTAAAACTTTTTATAATTTTGTAAGTTGCATTCCTAAAGATAGATATTGTTTAAGAATTCTACAATGTACTACATAATTATGCTTTGTATCTAAAGTAGTTATTGTTTTACTGTTATTTCTGCCTGGAACAAGTTTTGCTTCAGGAGCTGACGGTAAATCTTTATGTAAATCATTTCGTTCTAAAGGATATTCGAGACCTAGTTTCAATATATAAGCATTTTCACAAGTATACATAAATCACAAATTAATTATGCGCAGTATTATTACGTAACAATAGTAAGAATTACCATTTTTCTTGATTTAAAGTAGATTTACATGTTTCTCCTATTTACATTTTGTAATTTTAAGAGTATACACTTTATATTCTTCATCATCAAATGAATAAACATCTTTAAATACATTAATCATATTTTATGTTTTTGGAATACGATCAACTACTACCGGAAATTCCATATTTTCGAGTTTTTGATCCAGATCAAGACCAACATCTTTATATTTTGTTATTCTTTCAGCATCTCTATCTATATGAAACAAAGCTGCTCCAATAGACCATAGAACACACCTTGGATAATTATTCTTTACATTCATATATGCTTTCTTGTTTTTTTGTTACTTCAAGTAACTCAGTGTAAGATGATCCTCTTAGTGTGTAATAGGATGACAAGGAGTGGGTGACATGGTTGGGATTGTAGGGTGTGGTTGGGTAGAAGAAGGTGTCTGTTATTAGTAAACTTCCTCTTTATTGTTAATTCTTCCAATACATTTTCCAGTAGCTCAGCCCCACCGCAGATGCATGCAGCTCGGGGAATGTGACGCATTGCTGTGTCATCGACTGTGCAGGTGGTAGGAGCACGAAGCCCGGCCTAGCTGCCCTCCTGCAGTCACTGTTGCTTGTGATGACGCTGGGAGTCGCCGGTGCAGCAGTGGGCAATGCCCTCCGCCAGCCAGTCGTCGGGGAGCAACCAAAGCCCAATCGGTCAAACTGATGCTGAGACCCAACTCTGATGCCCTTAAATAGTGCAGACCGCTGCTGAATCCGACACCTATGTGGCGCCGTGTTTATTAGAATGTTCTCATGGCTTGGATAATGCAACCGCACAACATGCGACCCAAGCCTGCGTAATTCTGTTAATGCTGCGTTCTTACTATTCATGGCTGACATGCATGTACACACACACTGATGCTTGTTGCAAAACAACGTCACCTGCGTAACATGCTGCTCAGCATTCAACCATCGTTGGCCATGAGGCTAGTGCATCGCACACTGAAACACACTAAATCACAATTTTGCACCATATTTCCTCAAAATAACCCCTCCTCAACTTTATCTTATGCATTAAGGAGATTACTTAGCATTTCGGTTATTTGTTTGTGATGATGTACCAAGATACAATTGGTAATACCATTTCTTTACTTTAAACCTGAGAGAATCTTGCTGTAATCTTCTTTTTTGACATATTTATTGTTGGAATTCCTTGTGTATTCAGGTTTTGTAACAACATTTGATAATCGCTGACTTAAGTCAGCTTCAGCTGATAATAGGCTCATTATCGAAATAATGTTTGCTAACTACATCTTTTGCATCAATCAGATCACTTACATTAGCAAGTCTTGTAGTTTTAAAACCATTAGAACCTTCAGTTACTTTATAAATTACATTAAATTATTTTTGAAATTGTTTACTTGCAATACTTATCTTCCGATCTATTGATGATTGAAATTCATTAATCATATTTTCAATTTTTTCTAAATTGAATGTAGATGTAGTAAGTACTTCAGAACTATGTCAGTTTGTATAGTTAGATGTATCTATTTTAAAAATATGTCCGTTTATAAAATCTAAAATATCATTAAAATTATAATTTTCACAAAGGAATTTTAAACCAAATTAAGATAAATGACCACATATTACATCATCTAAATTAAGTATTATTTTTGTATTTTAGTATAGTTTATCTTTTCCTAATTAGTTAACTAGTTGTTTTGGAATATTAACACCAAATGAATCAAAAACAAATTTAACATTTTTCAATTTATAGTAAAAATACCATAGGTACCAGATTATCAGATGTATCTAAATTTATTCCCCCCCCCCCATGAACCATGGACCTTGCCGTTGGTGGGGAGGCTTCCGTGCCTCAGCGATACAGATGGCCGTACCGTAGGTGCAACCACAACGGAGGGGTATCTGTTGAGAGGCCAGACAAACGTGTGGTTCCTGAAGAGGGCAGCAGCCTTTTCAGTAGTTGCAGGGGCCACAGTCTAGATGATTGACTGATCTGGCCTTGTAACAACTGTGCTGGTACTGCGAACGGCTGAAAGCAAGCGGAAACTACAGCCGTAATTTTTCCTGAGGCCATGCAGCTTTACTGTATGATTAAATGATGATGGCATGCTCTTGGGTAAAATATTCCAGAGGTAAAATAGTCCCCCATTCGGATCTCCGGGCGGGAACTACTCAAGAGGATGTCGTTATATGGAGAAGAAAACTGGCGTTCTACGGGTCGGAGCGTGGAATGTCAGATCCCTTAATTAGGCAGGTAGGTTAGAAAATTTAAAAATGGAAATGGATAGGTTAAAGTTAGATATAGTGGGAATTAGTAAAGTTCGGTGGCAGGAGGAACAAGACTTCTGGTCAGGTGACTACAGGGTTATAAACACAAAATCAAATAGGGGTAATGCAGGAGTAGGTTTAATAATGAATAGGAAAATAGGAATGCGGGTAAGTTACTACAAACAGCATAGTGAACGCATTATTGTGCCAGGATAGACATGAAGCCCACACCTACTACAGTAGTACAAGTTTATATGCCAACCAGCTCTGCTGATGATGAAGAAATAGATGAAATGTATGATGAGATAAAAGAAATTATTCAGTTAGGAAAGGGAGACGAAAATGTAATAGCCTTGGGTGACTTGAATTCAACAGTAGGAAAAGGAAGAGAAGGAAACGTAGTTGGAGAATATGAATTAGGGCTAAGAAATGAAAGAGGAAGCCGCCTGGTAGCATTTTGCACAGAGCACAACTTAATCATTTGTAACACTTGGTTCAAGAATCATAAAAGAAGGCTGTATACATGGAAGAAGCCTGGAGATACTGACAGGTATGGTACGTCAGAGATTTAGGAACCAGGTTTTAAATTGTAAGACATTTCCAGGGGCAGATGTGGACTCTGACCACAACCTGTAGATTAAAACTGAAGAAACTGCAGAAAGGTGCGAATTTAAGGTGATGGGACCTGGATAAACTAAAATAACCATAGGTTGTACGTTCTAGGAGAACATAAGGGAGCAATTGACAGGAATGGGGGAAAGAAATACAATAGAAGAAGAATGGGTAGCTTTGAGGGATGAAGTAGTGAAGGCAGCAGAGGACAAAGTAGGTAAATAGACGAGGGCTAGTTGAAATCCTTGGGTAACAGAAGCAATATTGAATTTAATTGATGAAAGGAGAAAATATAAAAATGCAGTAAATGAAACAATCAAAAAGGAATACAAACGTCTAAAAAATGACATCGACAGGAAGTGCAAAATGCCTAAGCAGGCATGGCTAGAGGACAGATGTAAGGATGTAGAGGCTTATCTCACTAGGGGTAAGATAGATACTGCATACAGGAAAATTAAAGTGACCTTTGGAGAAAGGAGGACCACTTGTATGAATATTAAGAGCTCAGATGGAAATCCAGTTCTAACCAAAGAAGGGAAAGCAGAAAGGTGGAAGGAGTATATCGAGGGTCTATACAAGGGCGATGTACTTGAGGACAATATTATGGAAGAGAATGTAGATGAAGATGAAATTGGGGATACGATACTGCGTGAAGAGCTTGACAGAGCACTGAAACACCTGAGTCGAAACAAAGCCCCCAGAATAGACAACATTCCATTGGAACTACTGACGGCCTTGGGAGAGCCAGTCCTGACAAAACTCTACCATCTTGTGAGCAAGATGTATGAGACAGGCGAAATACCCTAAGACTTCAAGAAGAATATAATAATTCCAACCCCAAAGAAAGCAGGTGTTGACAGATGTGAAAATTACCGAACTATCAGTTTAATAAGTCACAGCTGCAAAATACTAAAGCGAATTCCCTACAGACGAATGGAAAAACTAGTAGAAGCCGACCTCGGGGAAGATCAGTTTGGATTCCATAGAAATGTTGCAACACTTGAGGCAATACTGTCCCTACGACTTACCTTAGAAGCTAGATTAAGGATGGGCAAACCTACGTTTCTAGCATTTGTAGACTTAGAGAAAGTTTTTGACAATGTTGATTGGAATACTCTCTTTCAAATTCTGAAGGTAGCAGAGGTAAAATACAGGGAGCGAAAGGCTATTTACGATTTGTACAGAAATCAGATGGCAGTTATAAGAGTCGAGGGGCATGAAAGGGAAGCAGTGGTTGGGAAGGGAGTGAGACAGGGCTGTAGTCTATCCCCGATGTTATTCAATCTGTATATTGAGCTAGCAGTGAAGGAAACAAAAGAAAAATTCGGAGTAGGTATTAAAGTCCATGGAGAAGAAAGAAAAACTTTGAGGTTCGCCGATGACATCGTAATTCTGTCAGAGACAGCAAAGGACTTGGAAGAGCAGTTGAACGGAATGGATAGTGTCTTGAAAGGAGGATATAAGATGACCATCAACAAAAGCAAAACGAGGATAATGGAATGTAGTCTAATTAAGTGGGGTGATGCTGAGGAATTAGATTAGGAAGTGAGACACTTAAAGTAGTAAAGGAGTTTTGCTATTTGGGGAGCAGAATAACTGATGATGGTCGAAGTACAGAGGATATAAAATGTAGACTGGCAATGGCAAGGAAAGCGTTTCTGAAGAAGAGAAGTTTGTTAACATCGAGTATAGATTTAGGTGTCAGGAAGTAATTTCTGAAAGTATTTGTTTGGAGTGTAGCCATGTATGGAAGTGAATCATGGACGATAAATAGTTTGGACAAGAAGAGAATAGAAGCTTTCGAAATGTGGTGCTACAGAAGAATGCTGAAGATTAGATGGGTAGATCACGTAACTAATGAGGAAGTATTGAATCTTATTGGGGAGAAGAAAAGTTTGTGACACAACCTGACCAGAAGAAGGGATCGGTTGGTAGGACATGTTTTGAGGCGTCAGGGGATCGCAAATTTAGCGTTGGAGGGCAGTGTGGAGGGTAAAAATCGTAGAGGGAGACCAAGAGATGACTACACTAAGCAGATTCAGAAGGATGTAGGTTGCAGTAGGTACTGGGAAATGAAGAAGCTTGCACAGGATAGAGTAGCATGGAGAGCTGCATCAAACCAGTTTCAGGACTGAAGACCACAACAACAACAACAACTAAATTTATTATACCACATTCAACTTTAAATGGTTTATTTCTTAATTCATCAATCACATATACAGCACAATTTTTAGTTGTTTAGTAAGTTCTTCTATATCAGAATTACTTAATGCATTACAATATTTAAAATATTTTTTCATTTTTTGTTTTATTTAATACAGTTCCCACATTTTTTCTCCATTTCCAAGTGGTAGCTCTTTTGTTCTCCCAGTTCTTTGTCATTCTTCTTTTTATTTAACATTGTATTTGCAATTGCTGCAGATAGTACAGGTAATGAACCACATGTTGCTACATATGGTGATGCAGCTAATGGTAATGGAAGAAATTTTCCTTCATGTTGCATTAGTCAACTACCATCTTCCATTTTTGTTAAATACTAAATATTTTTGTACAACATGGATACCTAATGTAATAAGAAAATTTCCACCAACTTTCTTTCTTTCCTTCTCTTTTCGATATCTGTTAAAAATGGTTCAATTACATTTAATTATTTATTTTTCAACTTCAATTTAATTAACTTTAGTTTTGCCACTAGGTAGCAAAGTATAATAAATTGTAAAGTTATTCATGTATATAGTTAAAAATTATAATGATTTTTTATGGTTAAAAATTTATATACATTACGAATTTTACAAAGAGTTTTATATAGTTTAAAAATCTATGAAGATTTTTATAATCCTCAACCATTTTCATCAAGATCGAAACCCATTCCTAATTTTCATTTTCCATACATCATTCCTCAAACTGCAATAGCTGCAGCTTTTTCTCCAGATGTGATTCTTGAGTTTCTCCCGGCGTATTTGATAATCAAAATATCCACGGGTGTACTGCCGGTCTATAGTGTCCAACGGGCACAATATTTCGGCGATCAAACATGTCGCCATCATCAGGTGAACTGACGGACTGAGCTCCTGTGAACGTGCCGGCACGGAGATCCGTACGCTATGGCTGCTCAGGGGGAACTGGGTTCGGTCGCGGCGGCGGCTGATTTAAATACCCTCCGCCCGCGGCGCGCTCCCTCCGCCGTCCGCGCCCCGCGCCACGGTAGCGCGGTGGAACAGATTGCGACGGCGTCTGAGATGACGTCGGTGTGATGGCTCTGTCCGCCGTGGTCGTCACAACTATGCGTTTGCTCGATTTACTCTTGATTAACCCAATCGCTGATTCCCAAGCCTTGCTAAGATTATAGCCACAGTCACGGTTTATGAGGTCGTCATTGGTGCGAATTTCGATGGCTTCTCTAACAACGCTGTCCCAGTATCTCGACGTCTGTACCAGAATCCTCGTGCGGTCATACTCCCACCCCCAAGTTCACTCCGGTCGCAGAAATTGTTAGTGCTGTTGAACAGGTTGCAGCGCGACTTCCGCCAGAATCAGCCGAGGAAATACGTCGTGAAACTTGTCGTGCGTTGACGAAATCCAAGCCGATGAAGTCAAATATCAGCAGTAAAGAGAGGGCGGCCATTCGTGATCTGAGGGAACGCTCTGAAATTGTTGTCTTACCGGCTGACAAAGGCAATACTACAGTTGTTGTCTCCCATAAGGACTACACTGATAAGATGCAGAGCCTGCTAACTGACGATTCCTACCGGAAGATCAGCGTTGACCCTACAAAGAAGGTGGAGAACAAGACGAGGGTTCTTCTCAAGGACGCAGATTTACCGGAGGGTGTCGCTAAGAAATTGTTACCCCAAGGTCCGGTACCGCCTAGACTATATGGACTCCCGAAGGTTCACAAAGAGGGGGTACCATTACGCCCCACTGTCAGCAACATCAGGGCACCTACATATTTGTTGGCCAAATACCTGACGGGAATAATAAGTCCTTATGTGGGTAAATGCCCTCATCACATCCGTAATTCCGTGGATTTTGTTAAACGCCTTGATAGCTTCAGGTTGGATGAGTCAGATATCATGGTGAGTTTTGACGTCGTTTCCTTGTTTACGAGGGTACCCCTGCGAGAGTCGCTAGAGTTGATTGGTCAGAGGTTTGACGAGAATACCACGGAACTTTTTAGGCATGTTTTGACTTCCACGTATTTTCTTTTTAATGGAGAATACTACGAACAAACGGAGGGAGTCGCCATGGGTAGCCCACTCTCACCGGTAGTAGCGAATTTGTACATGGAGAACTTCGAGGAGGAAGCCCTGTCGTCATCCGAATGGAAACCTACTTGCTTTTTCCGTTACGTGGACGACACGTTCGTCATCTGGCCACATGGTAATGATAAACTCCTTGACTTCCTTACACATCTAAACTCCATACACCCCAACATCAAATTCACTCTGGAGACTGAAACGGAGGGTAAATTACCTTTCCTTGACGTCTTGGTCAGGAGAAGGGCTGACGGCACCCTAGGTCATGGGGTGTATCGAAAGACAACACACACTGATCTGTATTTGCACGCAGACAGCTGCCACCACCCTTCACAGAGGAATGGGGTACTTAAAACTCTAGTACATAGGGCGCGCACTATCTCTGACACAGAGTGTCTACCCCAGGAATTGGAATATCTGAGAACTGTGTTTCGAAAGAATGGGTACTCAGAGTGGCAGATCCAACGTGCTCTCCGCCCAACCACTGCAGCACAACCTGTTGAGATGGATGAAGTCACGAGGGAGGAGGTAGGCACTGCATTTATTCCATACACAGGCGCACTCTCGGGGAAAATCGCCCGCATTCTGAAGAAACACCGGGTCGGAACTGTGTTTTGTCCTCCGAGTAAAACTCGTGCACTGGTGGGGAGCGCCAAAGATGACCTCGGTTTGAGGAAGGCCGGCGTGTACCAGATTCCGTGTCAATGTGGCAAGTCGTATATTGGTCAGACGATGCGTACCGTCGAGGATCGATGCCGTGAACACCAGAGGCACACTCGACTGATGTATCCGAGCAAGTCGGCGGTCGCTGAACATTGTTTGTCGGAAAATCACGCTATGGAGTATGACCGCACGAGGATTCTGGTACAGACGTCGAGATACTGGGACAGCGTTGTTAGAGAGGCCATCGAAATTCGCACCAATGACGACCTCATAAACCGTGACTGTGGCTATAATCTTAGCAAGGCTTGGGAATCAGCGATTGGGTTAATCAAGAGTAAATCGAGCAAACGCATAGTTGTGACGACCACGGCGGACACAGCCATCACACCGACGTCATCTCAGACGCAGTCGCAATCTTTTCCACCGCGCTACCGTGGCGCGGGGCGCGGACGGCGGAGGGAGCGTGCCGCGGGCGGAGGGTATTTAAATCAGCCACCGCCGCGACCGAACCCAGTTCCCCCTGAGCAGCCATAGCGTACGGATCTCCGTGCCGGCACGTTCACAGGAGCTCAGTCCGTCAGTTCACCCGATGATAGCGACATGTTTGATCGCCGAAATATTGTGCCCGTTGGACACTATAGACCGGCAGTACACCCGTGGATATTTTGATTTTCTCCAGATGATGCATCATTTCCATACATTCTTTCTTTTGCAGCTAACTGCAGTTCTTTATCAGTTGTGTATCTTTTTTCTAAATCTTTGTTATCTTTGTAAGCAATATTGTGTTGTTTACCAGCTTCATATAATGGATTGAAATCTTGTTCTCCTTCTGTAATCTTTCTTCTAACTTTGTTCATGGACAACAAAATCTATAACCTGGAAGATTCATTTCAAATGGTTATTTGTTAATTAAAGTGTTTACTAATTCTTTTCCTAATTTATCACTTTACCAAAATTAATGTGGAAGATTATTCAAAAATATAATTAAATATGCAATTCGTTTTAGGATTATCAATAATGAAATCACTATATTTATCTGTTAACATTTGTGCAATACTATCTTTTTCATTATGATAATTCTTATTGCCAGCTACTTCTTCAGCATGAATTACTGCTAATCTATCAATTAATATTCTAATATCATTCATCCAAACATATTCAATTGCTTTATCTGTATATTTTTAAGTAAACCTTCACCCATTTTTTCAGGACAACTTAGTTTTGACTCACCTATAGTTGGTTCCCTTAAGTTTCTAAAATAATCTTCAGCAATTGGTTTTATTAAATATTTATATTATTACCTTTAGTTGATCCTATTTTATTTGGATTGTTATCAGGATACAGTTCTCCTGAATTTAATAATATATCTCGATAATTTGATAAATCTACACCATTGTAGTTTTCATTTATATCATCCATAGTAATTTGTTTCTCAGTCAAAAGTCTCATTAATCCATCTGTACCCTCATATGTTTTGTTACCATTCGTTAGTTTATTACCATTGAATTCAATAGGTAAATTACCAACATATTTAAACATACCAACAGGTTTCAAACCAAATACTTTTTCTTCACTATAATTAACATTTTTTCACTAGCACTTATTTACTGCTTGATTCTTATTCTTCTTGGTCTTTATTCAATTTTACTTTAATTTCTAATTCACTTAATATGTGGTCATATTTACCAGGAATATCACCATACCAGTCATGTAATTGTTTAATTGGTGATAAATCTCCAAAATCTTCTATATGATGACGATATGTAATCATTTGTTTTTCAACTTCTTTATTTACTTCAATTGTCTTTAAAACATTATGACCTAACCTTCAATACCTAGTTCTACTTTTTCAATAGCATCAATAACACCATCAATAACAGGTTGATCTTCCGTTTTATATTTCTCATAATCTGATATTGTTTGCTTTTTCCAAAGCTTGAATTGTTCTGTTAGTTCTTGAGCTATCTTTCTATTTTGTTTAGCTTGTTTGATAATTTCTTCATCATACTTTACAAACATTTATTATCTTAATATATATGTTTAATCTTTATGTTTTTGTTTGATGTTTATGTTGCTAAGGAATGTTGCATTTCATTTCTAAACTTACCTTCATTTCATTTTCTAGACATATCTATTGTTGAAAACCAATTTCATCATTCCAACATTTACAACACATTTCTTTAACATTTTCGAATTTTTAATCTCCACCAACAGCCTCATGGTAAATATGATTTACATTTGTATCATTTTGTCTAAAAATATTTTAAAAAATAACTAACTGTTTTGATATTTCTGAAGAAGTTTGAGCAATCTATACCTTTGTCTTCCTCTAGTAAAATAAACTCTACGAATATCTTGATTTCCTTGAATGTAGTCATCAAAGACAACAACTGAATTTTCTTTACAGCCATCTAGTGGAATAATTTCTTCATTATTTCAAATAAATAAAACTAACAATGTTTTTGTTAATGCTGTCTTCCATTTTTTACATTGTTTTGTATATTCCTGATACTTTTTTGTTTTAAACTTTCTGAATAAACATATAAATGTAAATTTTATTCCAGTTCAGTCATCCTGGAGGTAAAAAATAATTATCAATCATTAATGTCATTTTACCACAACCACTTGGTCCAATTATTGCATATCTCATAGAATTTGGTAGAGGATTACCATACTTGTTTTTTAACTTATTTTCTGGAATTCTTACTTTAGGTTCCCAATCTGTTTTGTTCATTTATTAATAATTTATTTCATTTATTAACAATTTTTTCAGTAGTAAATGAGCCGCCTGACATAGTCTAAAGACAGCTTCGGCTGTCGCTTATTTCAACTTGGTGATAAATCATCTATACTTAGAAAACGATTAGCTGTTCCAATATATGATAGTTATACTAATGTTTCATTAGTTGGTTTTTATTCAACATTCCTAACACCAAATATTACAATAAAAATAATAAACTTTACTGAGATGGAGGAACAATAGAAGTTCCTGTGGGTCAATATAGTTTTAAGAACTAAAAAAATTGTACATTTGAGATAACCTAATATAGACATTAAGGCAGTAACTATTGATGTAAAATTGTAAATATATATACAAATAGTATTGGAAGTTTGCTTGATTTTAGTAATCAGGTTGTTCAAGCTAATGAAAAAGCTGTAGCTAAGGATGTTCCTAAGAAAATTCCTTCTGAATTAATCAATATAAATTTCAATCTTGCTGATGGAATGTATGTAAAACATTATAATCTTTTTCATAAAGAAACTAATAATATAGCTTTATTCAAACATAGTAGAGAATTTGTTGGCCAATAATTTATGAACCAATTTATCCTGTAAATGTTCCTGTTTTTGATATAATACAAGAATTAGAAGTCAATATACCTGTCGAAAATGATAATTTAATTGACTTTAATGGTGCAACTGTAACTGTTGTTTTAGAAATGTCTTAGTAGCTGTCACAGACTGTAGTTTGCTTTTGCTGATGCTTAATGAATTTTTTCCTTAATAAATAAACATTAGCTAAAACAGTCTTCAACTGTGTTATGAATAAAATATGAAATTATCAGTTTTGTTCATTCCCTGTTAATGAAATTTCTGAAAATAATTTACATGTTCCTAACAAAGATACAGAAATTAAAATAAATATTGGTGATGGTTGGCTTCATCCAAATCTTGCACAATTGTACATGAATTTTAGTATTACTGGAAATGATGGTACATATATCTATTTTGTACAAGCTGTAAATAAATACTTGTCATATTAAAGTCCCAACCCTTGTATATCAGAAGCTGTTAGAAGATTCAGTCAACAGTGGACAGGAGCTAGATGAACACAAAACCAGCTTTGAAGACAAGTGCCCTAAACACCATTGGTAAATGTTCATAACATTAGTCACTGATACGTTGATATCTTAAGCCTACAAACTTAGAAACAAAAAAACTTTATTCATACTTATCAGGAAAAGTATTACAAATATGTTAATTATAGTAACATCGACAGATGAAGTAATAAATATTATTGAAGACCATAGTCCGCATATTTGCGAGTCTCGCTTAAAGGGTAAATGAATTCTTCAAGGAGAAAAATTAGGGGCTGTTCTAAAATGCTCTCGAGTTCTTGCGGATACTGTCGAAAGTTAACTAATATTTTTAAAAGGTCCAGAATGTAACTTGGGAATGTCGCATATTGCAGTGGTTCACATTCCACCAAAACTGCCTTAAACACAATGCAGTAAAGAGTATTCAGTTAGAGAGGAAACTAGGTAAACAAAGAATGGCTGTATGAGAGAACTCTTTCAGAAAAAGTAAATTGAAGAAATTCTAAAAATCTTAGATTGTTGAATATGATACCAGAGGAAGAAGAGAGACATGAACCTAATGGCGCAATAATCAACCAAGACGAAAGCGTAAACATCTCTTCAGAGTTCCCAGGATTCCTCAATGTTTGCGATATTCCTTGCGGAAAAATCTTCCGAATTACATGGTAGAACGGGAACTGAATTTTCTCATTATGAGAGTACTGAAGGGCGATCTGTTTTGATTGTTAAAATCATTCAACAGCCAAGATTACACAAAATATACTTATTCAGGACAACTGGTTTCAACAGTCTTAGCTGTCATCTTCAGGTCTTAAACACTTTTTTGCAATAAAACATGTTTATTTTACGCTGATCTCATGGGTGGATTAGCAAGTGGATAAAATCTGCACATTATAAACGTCTGACTTCGCTAAAATATTTGGACAAGATGTTGTGTGCTTTTAAATATTTTAGTGACGACAAACGTTTATAATCTGCTAAGTTTTATGCACTTGACAATCTGTGGAAGAGGTCAGCATAAAATGGACGTATTTTACTAGACGAAAAGTTTAAGACCTGTGGATGACAGCTAAGACCACTGAAACCAGGTGTCTTGGACAACAAATATGTTGTGTGATTTTGGCCTTTGAATGGCTAACAAGAAACGGGAATATTAACGGAAAAAGCAGGCGGTAAGCCAAGTACACAGTCCACGAATTTCACTCATTTGAGCTAACTGTTAAGCTTTAAGTAGGCTCCAATTTCTTGTAAGATTAGCGTACAGCTAGACTAACAATAAGATACAGGGGCTAACATTTAACTGTTATGGAGTGAATTTCTTAAAAAATACGTTTCTCGCACGTAGCGTGTTCGTCTTTTGGACAACCACGCCCGAAAGCAAACGCCGAGGAGAGTTTATAAGGATTTACTTTAGTGAAGTTAAAACTATACCAATGAGAAGATTAATTGCACGTATTTTCCATTTCAGAAAGCAAGAAGAAAAAAGGGCAAATATAGTAGGTCTTTTGCAACTATCCAGTTAAATAAAGTTTTTGGAAAACTTGCTATGTGTAGCAGAATACCCCCTGTCCAACATCTGAACTTACTGCCAGCATTCTGGAAATGAAGCTCACGAGCTGAGTTGTTCCTGGGGCTGAAATGGAACGGAATTCAGAGCCAGAGTGCGGGTGATGTGTCTCCAGTTAGCGGTAGATGACGTCACGGCTGGTAGGGCACGAGGCTTGCTCAGCGGGTCTTTTGTCTTCCGCCGAACCCGGCCAACCCGCGCTGCCAGCAATTGGTCCAGCCGGCCAGACTCCCCAATAACTGCCCGCCTCATTGGCTACTCGCTAGATTTATGTAACTGCAGGCTCCATCGAGAAACGGGAAAAAGCACCGAACGCGTGGGAGAGCCACATTTCGGTCTGCAAATAGCACTCAGTTGATCTCTGGCTGCAGCAAATTATCTGCGCAATTGTTTCCCCAACACCTCGGAAAAAAGTAATTGCTTGACTGTCGTGGATGAATATTTTAAGTTCACAGTGTTTTGCCGGTAGCTGGCTGTCTATAGTCGTGCAGAGGTTTACTGCACCACAATCTTTATGATTGAGCTCACACTTGTGTCCGTGTTTGCTAATAAGCAAATTTGTTTGTAGACAGGTTCCGCACAGACCACACACATTTTCCCTTCTTGTTACCTATACACGTTTCGCAGAAGTTACAACTTCATCAGTGTGTTTTTTTCTGCTAATAACAGTAACAATATCTTAAAAACTAAAATTATTCTTGCTCAAGGCAAACCGTGTTCTAAAACAAAGTTATTAAAACGTGGTGTTTGGCACTCGTATGCTTTTTGATGAAATTAGTAAAACCATTAACGTGTAACACCTTAACCATCACCAAAAACATTTCGAGTTTGAAATGAAAATTAAAACAGCGGCAGCCATGTTTTCTACAATCAATTTATTTACGTAACTAGTTTCGGTGTTGCGTAAATAAATTAAATGCAACAGGCACGGGTGCAGGTGGTTTTCATTTTCATTTCGCATAGAGCACCCAAAGTCCTTGTAACCATCCATTACGGGGATTCACATACAAACATTTCGAGTTTAGTATCAAAGCATTTTCACCTGCAGTCAGTTAGTTTCATAAATCTACATTTCAGTTCTGTAAGAAAAAACTATTATACCTGGTGTGCAAAATACATGAGACACGCGACATGTGCTCAGACTTTGAGATTAATATAACAAATGGCTCTGAGCACTATGGGACTTAACTTCTGATGTCATCAGTCCCTTAGAACTTAGAACTACTTAAACCTAACTAACCTAAGGACACCACAAACGTCCATGCCCGAGGCAGGATTCGAACCTGCGACCGTAGCGGTTGCGCGGTTCTAGGCTGTTTATAAAATACTGCCACACATTATTTACCAAAGATTGGTTAAACTGGTAGAAGCCAACCTTGCGAAAGCTCAGTGTTGGTTTCGGGGAAATGTAGGAAGACACAAGGGAATGCTCTGCTTTATCTTATATTAGTACAAGTTTGTAGCATTTTTACATTTAAGAACACTGTCAGCCCCCGGTAGCTGACTGGTCAGCGCGACAGAATGTCAATCCCAAGGGTCCGGCTGGGTCGGAGATATTCTCCTCTCAGGGACTGGGTGTTGTGTTGTCCTAATCATCATCATTTCATCCCTATCGACGCGCAGGTCGCCGAAATGGCGTCAAATCTAAATACTTGCACCCGGCGAACGGTCTACCCGGCGCTAGTCACACGACATTTAGAGAAAGCTTACGAACGAAACTGTTATCTCCAAGACACTCATTGAAATTCTAAAGGTAGAAGAGATAAAATACAGGAAGCGGTAGGTCATTTACAGCTTTTAGAGAACCCAGCCTGGAGTTATACCAGGGGTGTTGAAAAGGAATGGCTCGGAATCTTTTGTGTGAAAACACTTTAAGACTTTTAAATAAAACAAACGCTATTAACCTTCCACATCTTTATTCTTCGCTTCTTCGTATCTGCAGCCCTCTGTCTCTATAGGGCTATGAACTGTAGCGTGTAACACAGCGGTGTTTAACATATGCAGGTTCGTGAGAAACAAGCGTGCTGCAATTGATTTTCGAGTTCGAAGAGTTCGTCCTCACGCGGAGCATTCTGTCCTTCAGCATGACAATGTCAGACCACACACGAGCACTGAGACACCTGCAACAATCCCTCGCCTTGGATTCACTGTCGTTGACCATCCACCGTACAGTACCGGCTTGGCCGCATCCTATATTCATCTGTTTCCGAAACGCAAGGCATACGTTCGAGGACTTCTCTTTGAAGGAGATAAGGCGACTGAAGCAGAAGTGAGGTAGCTGCTCCGTCAGCAAAATCAAACATTCTGTAGTGACGGTGTCAACAAACCAGTTTGTCGGTGGCAGAAATTTGTTCGTCGTCAGGCTGACTGTGTTGACACGTATACATGTAGACGTGAAAAATAAAAATTTGCAATGTTACTAAAGTTTATTTAGGCAAAAACCTTAAGAGTTTTCGTGTAAAAAAATGGGAGGCATTACTTTTCAGAACGCCCTCTAAAGAGTCCAGGGATTTGAATGGGAAGCCCTGGTGTAGGGTCCACTCCTGTCTTTGATGTTACGACATAAAATATTGTGCTCCTTACTTATCGCTGGCTTCTGGAATTTTCGAAGCCGAGCGTGCCTTTTCTTTGGAGGGAGCATTGTCTTGCTGTATCACGCGAACAATGGCCCCCATGGAGAGTCTTTGCAGCGTTTCCTCACGGAGTGGTCGTGCGCGACAACATCACTGGTAAATGTTGTGAAGAATACGGTTGAAACTCTAGTCAAAAGTTGAAAGTGTTACATCAGTTCGTAGGACAAATGTGCTTGAATAATTCAGTCGTTTCGCGGGAAGGAGTGCGGGATTATTTAATAGATTTGCCACTGAAACAGTATGGTGTTTGTGAATAAGTAACTTTCATGGAGGAGTACATTGATAATAGAACGGAAATAAAAAGGCTTCCGTGATAAATGATTACTTTGTAAGTAGACTGTTCAGGTTTTTACGTCGGTAACGCCATGTAGCGCTCTATACGAAAATCACTAACTACTGTGTGCAGTCCGTGGCTGGTTTGCATTGTTGGAATTTGCTATTGTAGTGTTGGGCAGTTGACTGCAACAGCGCGTAGCGTTGCGCTGTTGGAGGTGAGCCGCCAGCAATTGTAGATGTGGGGAGAGATGGCGGAGTTTTGAGAGCGGACGATCTGGACGTGTGTCCACCAGAAAGAGTAAATTTATAATATTGGATATCATGAACTGATATATATACACTCCTGGAAATTGAAATAAGAACACCGTGAATTCATTGTCCCAGGAAGGGGAAACTTTATTGACACATTCCTGGGGTCAGATACATCACATGATCACACTGACAGAACCACAGGCACATAGACACAGGCAACAGAGCATGCACAATGTCGACACTAGTACAGTGTATATCCAACTTTCGCAGCAATGCAGGCTGCTATTCTCCCATGGAGACGATAGTAGAGATGCTGGATGTAGTTCTGTGGAACGGCTTGCAATGCCATTTCCACCTGGCGCCTCAGTTGGACCAGCGTTCGTACTGGACGTGCAGACCGCGTGAGACGACGCTTCATCCAGTCCCAAACATGCTCAATGGGGGACAGATTCGGAGATCTTGCTGGCCAGGGTAGTTGACTGATACCTTCTAGAGCACGTTGGGTGGCACGGGATACATGCGGACGTGCATTGTCCTGTTGGAACAGCAAGTTCCCTTGCCGGTCTAGGAATGGTAGAACGATGGGTTCGATGACGGTTTGGATGTACCATGCACTATTCAGTGTCCCCTCGACGATCACCAGAGGTGTACGGCTAGTGTAGGAGATCGCTCCCCACACCATGATGCCGGGTGTTGGCCCTGTGTGCCTCGGTCGTATGTAGTCCTGATTGTGGCGCTCATCTGCACGGCGCCAAACACGCATACGACCATCATTGGCACCAAGGCAGAAGCGACTCTCATCGCTGAAGACGACACGTCTCCATTCGTCCCTCCATTCACGCCTGTCGCGAAACCACTGGAGGCGGGCTGCACGATGTTGGGGCGTGAGAGGAAGACGGCCTAACGGTGTGCGGGACCGTAGCCCAGCTTCATGGAGACGGTTGTGAATGGTCCTCGCCGATACCCCAGGAGCAACAGTGTCCCTAATTTGCTGGGAAGTTGCGGTGCGGTCCCCTAGGGCACTGCGTAGGATCCTACGGTCTTGGCGTGCATCCTTGCGTCACTGCGGTCCGGTCCCAGGTCGACGGGCACGTGCACCTTCCGCCGACCACTGGCGACAACATCGATGTACTGTGGAGACCTCACGCCGCACGTGTTGAGCAATTCGGCGGTACGTCCACCCGGCCTCCCGCATGCCCACTATACGCCCTCGTTCAAAGTCCGTCAACTGCACATAAGGTTCACGTCCACGGTGTCGCGGCATGCTACCAGTGTTAAAGACTGCGATGGAGCCCCGTATGCCTCGGCAAACTGGCTGACACTGACGGCGGCGGTGCACAAATGCTGCGCAGCTAGCGCCATTCGACGGCCAACACCCCGGTTCCTGGTGTGTCTGCTGTGGCGTGCGTGTGATCATTGATTGTACAGCCCTCTCGCAGTGTCCGGAGCAAGGATGGTGGGTCTGACACATCGGTGTCAATGTGTTCTTTTTTTTATTTCCAGGAGTGTATATATATATATATATATATATATATATATATATATATATATATATATATATATATATATATATATGATGACTTTGGAACATTACTAAGGTAAATACATTGTTTTTTCTCTATCAAAATCTTTCATTTGCTATGCCTATCAGTGGCTTCAGTAGTTTGAATCTGTCATTTAACTAGCAGTGTGGCGCTCGCTGTATTGCAGTAGTTTGAGTAACGAAGATTTTTGTGAGGTAAGTGATTCATGGAAGGTATAGGTTATCGTTAGCCAGGGCAATTCTTTTGTAGAGATTTTAGAAAGTCAGATTGCGTTGCGCTAAAAATATTGTGGGTCAATTTAGCGTTGATCAGAATAGGTAAAGAGCGAAATGTCTGAGTACGTTCAGTTCTGCTCAGCTGTTTGAAAATCAAATAATGTACGAGGTTTATCAGCACAGTCATTCATTAATTTTTCCAAGGGGACGTTTCACAACTTGATAAGTTAATGTGCAAAACAAGTAGCAAATGGTTACTTCATTGTCAATGTGAAACGAGCTTAGCTGTTAACAGAGACTGGATCAGTTTAGGCATAGTTAGGGAAGTGGTTTTCGTGCTAATAAAACAAATTAATCTGACTTGTACTGTTATTATTTAATAGTGAAATTTCCCATTTTTCAGTTGAACTACAATAAAATTGGAAAAGCATAAGAGACACGTTTTGGTATTGGGCACACGGTCAGGTTTGTTTCTTAACGAAGCACGTCCTCAGTAAAGCCATCAACGTGAAGTCCGACAGCGGCGAAAATATACGCTATACAAACTAAAGAGACAGAGACAGCCATATTGGACCTGTCTCCACTTCAGGATACATTTGTATAATACGAGAGAAGCAGGAAGAGAGGGAATGAGATACTGGGAGGTATCTACAGGTATGTAGAGCCATGCCGACTACTGTTCCGTGTATAGCTGCGGTTACGCATCCACCCTGTCGAAGTAGTCCCACAGACACACTATTGGTGTCAAATCCGGGAAGTACAGTGGCCAGAGGAGTACTGTAGACTCACCCCGGTGCTCTTCAGACCACGCACGTACACTGTGGGCGGTGTGACCCTTTGCATTGTCCGGCCGGTAGATGCCTACGCGCTGAGGAAGGACATACAGCACCAAGGGTTGGACATGGTTCCCAAGGATAGATGTATGTTTGTGTTGGTGCATTGTGCCTTCCAGGATGACAAGATCACACAGTTAATGTCACGAAAACATTCCCCAGACCGAAACTTCCTGGAAGATTAAAACTGTGTGCCTTTCGCAGGCAAGTGCTCAACCATTTACACAGTTTTAATCTGCCAGGAAGTTTCATACTAGCTCACACTCCGCTGCATGATGAAAATCCCATTCTGGAAACATCCCCCAGACTATAACGCTACGACGATTGTTGTAGTGTGTTTGCTAACAGACGTTCCACTTCGTACGCGGCAACAGCCGTCTGTCTGATGGACCACAAAACGTGGTTCATCTGAAAAGACCACCTGTCGCCACTCAGTGGACGTCCTGCTGCATTACTGGCGAGCAAGGTCCAACCTCCGTCGCCGATGAACAGCGGATAGCACGGGTGCGTGAACCAGGCTGCTCCTGCGCAAGCATATACCCAGCAACGGCGCTGAGGAGACGGTGTTGGTAACTCCTCGGTTCATACGAGCGTTCTGTTGGTCATTAGTTGCACGTCTATTCTCCCGTACACGGCTCCACAGCCGTCGTTCACCCCTGTCATCTGTGGTGGACCACAGCTGCCTCGACGCCGGTAGCGCTGTTTTGCCATGCAAGGTGCATAACTACGGCGGCGCGTAAACAGTTTGCAGACTTTGTCGTTTCGGAAATGCTTCCACCCTTATGCCTAAAGCCGATGATCGGGCCCTTTTGGGCGTCAGACAAGTCGCCCCGTTTCCAAATTACGACATCTCCACTGTTTACCGCGTCCCACCAACAGGCTTTACGAGCGTATACAGGGTGTTACAAAAAGGTACAGCCAAACTTTCAGGAAACATTCCTCACACACAAATAAAGAAAAGATGTTACGTGGACATGTGTCCGGAAACGCTTAATTTCCATGTTAGAGCTCATTTTAGTTTCTTCCACCTACGATCAATGGAGCACGTTATCATGATTTCATACGCCTGTGCTGCTAGAACATTTGCCTCTACAAGTACGACACAACATGAGGTTCACGCACGATGGAGCTCCTGCACATTTCAGTCGACGTGTTCGTACGCTTCTCAACAACAGATTCGGTGACCGATGGGTTGGTAGAGGCGGACCAATTCCATGGCCTCCACGCTCTCCTGACCTCAACCCTCATGACTTTCATTTATGGGGCCATTTGAAAGCTCTCGTCTACGCAACCCCGGTACCAAATGTAAAGACTCTTCGTGCTCGTATTGTGGACGGCTGTGATACAATACGCCGTTCTCCAGGGATGCATCAGCGTATCAGGGATACCATGCGACGGAAGGTGGCTGCATGTATCCTCGCTAACGGAGGACATTTTGAACATTTCCCGTAACAAAGTGTTTGAAGTCACTCTGGTACGTTCTGTTGCTGTGTTTCCATTCCATGATTAATGTGATTTCGAGAGAAGTAATAAAATGAGCTCTAAAATGGAAAGTAAGCGTTTCCGGACACATGTCTACATAACATATTTTCTTTCTTTGTGTGTGAGGAATGTTTTCTGAAAGTTTGGCCGTACCTTTTTGTAACATCCTGTATATCCTCACCTGCTGGTGCTGCCACATGCCGTCTGTGAGTGATTACTGCACGTTGACTTGAAACGTACCCGTTGGTTACATTAATAAGACCAGACCGTGTATTTCATTGCCGTAACTATACAGACATATTAAACTCGGCTTACCGTGAAAGGACAACAACTCTTCGACGAAGAATAGTAATTCGTGACAGAATCGTATTACAGTAGTTGACAAGTGTATGAGATAGCGCTGTAACCTACCTCCAATGTTATCCAGTCTCTACGTTAAATAACCAGTGACAGAAACCACATACTAATTTCGAAATCAAATAATAGTTTAGGGAGGAGAAATGGAAACTTTGGGGTTTTCCGATGATGGAATACTGTCAGAACTCGCAAAGGAATTTCAATAGCAGTTGAGTAGACAGTACAGTGTCTTGAACAGAAGTGGCTCTACACTAGCAAAAAAATGGTTCAAATGGCTCTGAGCAATATGGGACTTAACATCTTAGGTCATCAATCTCCTAGACTTAGGACTACTTAAACCTGACTAACATAAGGACATCACACACATCCATGCCCGAGGCAGGATTCGATCCTGTGACCGTAGCAGCAGCGAAGTTCCGGACTGAAGTGCCTAGAACCAGTCGACCACAGGGGCCGGCTCGTGGAGACAACAAAAGCTGAACTAGGATAATGGAATGTAGTCGAATTAAATGAAGCTACTCTGAGGGGCAGGTATAACGAAAAGAGACACTAAAAGTGTGAGTTTCCCCATCTGGGCAGCAAATTAACTGATGAATGCCGAAGTGGAGAGGTGCGTTTCCCAGCACAGTTTGCCCACCATTTTTATGTTCTATTGGCTTTGGTGTTGTCTGCGTGGCACAATCAGGACGTCACCGACAATATGGGTTTTCTCAACTTGCTTCTCAAGATTTATAGCGGAGATGAGGGGGAAGAGTTCCCTTTGCTGGGATGAGTGTTGGGTTGCAACAGGTTGGTTGATTTGACAGGACTGATATGTTGAAGTAACAGATTGTTCCTGGTAGTCAATGCGTTTATTGTTATAACCAACATATTTGTTTATTGAGGTGTCCGACCAAAAGCGCTTTCAGTAATCACTAAGAACGACTTTTATCAGAGAGGGGTGGTTTCACTACCAATCGGTAACCTAATTAAATCATAAATCGTCAACACTTTGAAACAATTCCCTATCAGTCAAGTTCCACTTGTCCTGTAGTACAAGAGATAAGTAAGAATCTGCAGCTTGTTCCTGCTATTCTCTGAAATTCCTCTACCTTAATTCTTTGAGACAGAGAGAGACAGTCTCTATTCAGTACTGTTGCAGTGATTACAATAAATTGCTACTTCGCTTTCAGTTGCCGTGTTTCCAGGGTCTATCATCTTCTTTTCGTAGTTGAAGTGTCTGCTGCTCCATGAGGTGCTGCTGAGGGGCTTCGCCGCACTCTGGCTGCTCGAGTTACCCGCTGAATCTCTACTTTCCTTTAATCTGACCTTCTCTGGGCTTTTGTTCCGGTTCTACATTGACTCCGGCTGCACAAGGCTCTTTGCAACACCTGTCGGGAATACTCCCTTGGAAGCGATATCGTCGTCTTAATGTTTGACTATCAATCTAGCTTCGACTAAATATTCCTCCAATAGGTGCATCCGAAGTTTATGAATCCGAAGGTTACCACTGACGTCTGTAGCCCCGACCCTCGTCGCCTTGGGGAACCGTCAAGAATAATTCGCCTGTAGTCAGTTTCGTCGGCAGCTGAGAAAACAATTTTCGTTTGCCTTGGGACTCACTACCTTATCGTACTTTTCACCCATCCGTTCCATGCGCTCGAAATGAAGTTACGATCCAACATATACTTGAAATTATTAACTTCTCTTGATCTGACATGGAAATAAAATGATACAAGTGAAGTAGCAAGAGGATGTAACTGTAACTGATCAATTATCATATAAAAGCCTTTCATACTATTTTCGTAACACACAACTGATGCAAATCTATCTGCATCCGATACAGGCTGTGATATACATAGTCACCAACAAAGAAGAAAACCAGCAAAAGACATCACTGACTTCGATCCCTAGATATACACTGCCCCCAAATTCCACACCAGCAGCTAGAGTAAAAAACAAAGTGTTCCCGATTAATCTAGATTAAAACTGTGTATTTTTAAGTAACATTTCTTGATGTATGTATGTATGCACAAAAATGAACAAAACGTTTTCTAAACGCGATGCACTACGTTAGATTAAGCATAAAATAAAAAGTGACTGGTAGCAGAAACTTGAAATTAATAATATTAACATTTTCTACAGTCGTCACATAGGATATAAAATACAGAACAAAAAAATGTTTCTGAAAGAGAGTAGTTTCTTAAGGTCCAGTATAGATCTACTGTATGTGTTTGTAAGTCTTTGCTCAAGGTATTTGTCGGAAGTGTAGCTTTCTAAACATGGACAATAAGCAGTTCAGACAAGCACAGAACTTTATGAAATGTGATTTTATATAAGAATCCAGAAGTTTAGATGGGTACATGTAAAAATAACGAGGAGGTACTGAATAGAAAACCTTGAGAAAATTTTTTAGGCGCAGTGAGTAAAAGAAAGGTTGGATCCGTACGACAGGTTACGAAGCATAAAGGATACGTCAGTTCAGTAAAGGAACAACTTGTTAAAAATTGTAGAAAAAGATCTAGCATAAATAAATAAGCAGATTTAAATAGACTTTGTAGTAGTCAATTAGAGATGAGAATATTTGCACAAAACAGACATGCTTAGTAATCTCCAGAGAACCAGTTTTCGGACTGAAGATCACGAGACAAAGTGGATGTGTGGGTGCGGTTGGTGGGCTCTTTAATCGCACGCACTGGTGGAAGAGACGACATTTCGTTGAGCCGGGCCGTCAGCAGGCGCTAACACAGATTTAATCAGAGCAGCGTGCGGGGCAGAGGAGCGAACACAGAGCCGTGTGGGACAGGCGGTTGCCGGAGATTAATGTGTCCCGGAAGTGGGCGGCCCCCGCGGGGCTAAATGAGGCGCGCGCCGTGATGGAGCGACGCATCCCTCAGGAGGCCCGCCGCCGCTCCCGGCCGGGACGCCTGGCGTCGCTCCCACGGCCCGTTCCGGCAGTGTTCCCGACTACAGTCCTTAGGGACGCACCATCAGTCACCTGTCGGGTGCGCTTCATACACCCCTCACATGGTCCATGCCTCTGATACCGTTACTGCCGTAAGTGGGCCGTTTTATGTGATGAAATGAAAACAATGTCTAAAAAATGATAAATACAGGAAGCGAAAACAGCTAAGCAGGAGTGGCTAGAGGTCAAATCTGAAGATTGAGACCGCTCAATGTCATTCAATTCAATTACTCCCACGGGGATGAGGAGAAAGAACACATCCTGGTGGTACCAGCATTCTGCGTATTTAGATGTTCGACTAATCTGAATGGTTTGCAATGTTCCAGCGAGTCTATTCGAACTCTATGCTGATGTACTGATAAGGACCACTTTCGCAGATAAACATGCAACTACGTAATGGATGTTGAGTTTCTCAATATAGTTCGTCGCACTCACACATTATACATCCGCTGTAAGAACAATTTCATGCATTTTCATTTTTGGTATCCTGCAATATTGGTTGGCTAAATATTATGACGATACGTTGTATACAACTTACACAGATATTGTTTATCATGTAGTCAAGACTAGACTACGTAATGAAGCCAAAATCGTGGATAAAATTGAAATGTAGTTTGTTTATTAACACTCTTCTTTTCACTAACTAAATATGAAATATGAATCGGGATTGGAGGTGATGATCCTATCCTTCTTTTCAGTATTAGAATGGTCGATATCGTGTTCTGGATAATGCGTGTCATACAATGTCCAAATATCGACACGACCCAGGATCTCAATTCGGCACTTAAATGACTATTCTTCGCTCTCGAAATGTTAGATCTGATTGTCTTTCACACGCAGGGTTCAATTTAACGGTGTATGCACTGTTTTTAGTATTTTAGGTCCCAGTTAATTAATATCTGGTAGTTAATAAGCGAACTATTTTTATGCTGGCGCTTTGTTTGTATCAGTTACCCCCGCAACCGTCCAAGGATAATATTCTCTTAATGTTCCAATCATACGAGTTTCACAATTTTATAAAATGCAGAACTACGTAAACTATAGCTTTCCGTTGAGTGCAACTTTCGTGGGTTCCACAACCATTATAGTTTCCCAAGAGTATTTTTCCCAGCTAATACAAAGTTCGAATTATGTTGTCGAAATCATTTTCACTTCACCCGACAATAAACGTCTCAGATCACTTCGTCACACGTAATGTATTTTAAACGAGCCTGAAGAGTCTTTAAATAATCTCCTTAATGAATTTTACAGTCACGTACCACTTTTTGATCAACCAGCCCGATCGCGATAACTGAAGGCAGAGAGCTCAATAATGTATTACATGTTCTTTTATATGTATTAAAAAACAAACGTTCTCATATATCTTTCTGTCCCGCTTGGTCTTTGCTACTTTACTTTTTATTAATTTCCATTATATTGCTTCTTACTAATACTGTGCAGTTATTAAAGTTTCGTATTACTTTCCCCTTCTTAATTCTTCCAAAATATAGTCTATTTATCCCCGATTTTAATTAATATGATCCTAATTGACACGCCTGCCCGCAAAGTACCGTTATACGATCAAGAGCATATGTCACTAGGGGAAAGATAGATACCGCCAAGACGAAAACTAAAGAGGTCTCTGGAGAAAATAGAAGCAGCCATATGAATATCAAAATCTCAGATGGAAAACCATTTCTGAACAAACACGAGAAAACTGAAGAGTGGAAGATGTACGAGAGAATCTATACGATAAAGATCGATTTGAAGGCTGTAGTAAGGTAATTGAAAAGGACTTGGATGAAAATGAGGTGGGTGATTTGCTAATTCCAGAAGAATTTCACAGAGCACTGGAAGACCCAATTCGAAACGATCCCGGAAGTAGACGACATTCCATCGCAATTACTGATTAGTGTTTCGGCCGGGGGGACAAAGACAAAACTCTTGCATTTGGTATACAAGAGGTACAAGACAGTTCAACTACCCTCAGACCGCAATAACAATAATTCCAAACCCAAAGAATGCAGGGTTGAATGGTGTGAATATTAACGAGCTATTAAGGTTGCAAAACACTGAAATGAATTATTTAGAGACCAAGGATGTTCAGTCCGGTGCGTGGGCTGCCGTTAACAGTGCGAAATATCGCCTCCGTTTGGAATGGTACCATGGCTGGGAAGCATGTGCCGCTTGTGAATGACGTGGCGTTGTTTCCAGCAATCAATGGCGGTTTTGCACTTGTCAGATGACCATCTGCGGCGTGGACGGCGGTGGCCTGAGGATACGTCCCATGTTGTGCAGAGGCACGGTGGTATAACCTCTGCTACCATTGTACTCCAAGCCATCGGGTACGAGCCTAAGTCACGGCTTACTACGATTGGCGGAACTCTGACGGCATAACCGTACGTCACACACATCGTGGCTCATAATGCATTAGCTCTCTTACGACAGTATCGTAGTTACATTTTTTGTTTCCTCCTCCCTTCCGAGTGCTCAATTTTCTGTGAGGCAGTATAGATTCGCCACTGTAATCAGACACTGAAAATCTGCGATTCGAAAGAAACTGAAAATATTATTCCCACCTTCACATTCCTTCATATACCGCTCCGTGCCTGTCTACACTTATCAGAAAAGCTCTTTCATTAATACTCATTTGTCCCCCAATAACTTCAACAACAATTTAAACGACGGAATATTTACGGGTAATATGCAAGGAGTCACCATACTGGTTACTACTTCAGAAAAAGCAGCAAAACTCGCAGTCTTCGTACTTCACGACGTAAATTTAATATGCACATGCAATTTACCTACCAAAATAGAGATGTCTAGAACAAGAACGGTAGCAGTTATGGGAAAAAATAAATATCCATATTTGGCGACTGTGGAGATAGCTGCTGTTATTAGTATAAAAGATACTGTGTCGACATACACCAGGGCAGTAATGTTTGGAGCAATATTAGCAATAGCAGTGTAATTTATATAGAAATGACAAGCTGACGTCAACAGACGCAACCAGTGAAGAGGAAGTCAGTGGTAGTGTGCTCCAGCATAAGAGGGAAACAACTCCCGCTGAGAGTGATATACACTACTGGCCATTAAAATTGCTACACCACGAAGGTGACGTGCTACAGACGTGAAATTTAAGCGACAGGAAGAAGATGTTGTGACATGCAAATGATTAGCTTTTCAGAGCATTCACACAAGGTTGGCACCGGTGGCGACACCTACAACGTGCTGACATGAGGAAAGTTTCCAACCGATTTCTCATACACAAACAGCAGTTCATCGGCGTTGCCTGGTGAAACGTTGTTTTGATGCCTCGTGTAAGGAGGAGAAATGCGTACCATCACGTTTCCGACTTTGATTAAGGTCGGATTGTAGCCTATCACGATTGTGGTTTATTATATCGCAATATTGCTGCTCACGCTGGTCGAGATCCAATGGCCGTTAGCAGAATATGGAATCGGTGGGTTCAGGAGGGTAATACGGAACGCCGTGCTGAATCCCAACGGCCTCGTATCACTAGCAGTGGAGATGACAGGCATCTTATACTCATGGCTGTAACGGATCGTGCAGCCACGTCTAGATCCATGAGTCAATATATGGGAACGTTTGCAAGACAACAACCATCTGCACGAACAGTTCGACGACGTTTGCAGCAGCCTGGACTATCAGCTCGGAGACTATGGCTGCGGTTACCCTTGATGCTGCATCACAGACAGGAACGCCTGCGATAGTGTACTCAACGACGGACCTTGTTGCATGAATGGCAAAACTTAATTTTGTTGGTTGAATCCAGGTTCTGTTTACAGCATCATGATGGTCGCATCCATGTTTGGCGACATCGCGGTGAACGCACATTGGAAGTGTGTATTCCTCATCGCCATACAGGCGTATCACCCGGCGTGATGGTATGGGGTGCCATTGGTCACCTCTTGTTCGCATTGACGGCACTTGGAACAGTCGATATTACATTTGAGACGTGTTAAGACCCGCGGCTCTACCCTTCATTCGATCCCTGCGAAATCCTAAATTTCAGCAGGATAATGCACGACCGCAACGGGCCTTTCTGGATACAGAAAATGTTAGATTGCAGCCCTGGCCAGCATATTCTCCAGATCTCTCATCAATTGAAAACTTCTGGTCAATGGTGGCCGAGCAACTGGCTCGTCATAATACGCTAATCACTACTCTTGATGAACTGTGGTATCGTGTTGAAGCTGCATGGGCAGCTGTGCCTGTACACTCCATCCTAGCTCTGTTTGACTCAATGCCCAGGCGTATCAAGGCCGTTATTACTCCCAGAAGTGGTTGTTTTGGGTACTGATCTCTCAGGATCTATGCACCCAAATTACGTGAAAATGTAATCACATGTCAGTTCTAGTATAATATATTTGTCCAATGAATACCAGTTTATCAACTGCATCTCTTCTCGATGTACCAATTTTAATGGCCAGTAGTGTACAAGTGATAGCAGGTCATGTGGAAGCAAGTCGGAGAAAGGAAATTAAAAAAAAAAAGCAACAGTACAGAACCATAGACTGAGCTGATGAATCGGTTTGCTTCAGGGCAGTGATCTGTTTTATTGGAATTATCGTTTTATAACATTATCGCCCTGAATAACCTTAATCCAACGGTCCTTAACAAATTTTAACCAGTACGAGTGTAATAATGCAGGCACTTGCTCGGAGCCCTTTTGCAAGGAGTTTCTTTACCATTGTTGGTGGAAGCATCACAGCTATTTTGTGATAATTTTTTTGCAAAGCCCTGGAGCACATTGCTCGAGGTACTTTGCGACCGCGTGGAATTACTACGAGCAGACAAGGTTTATTACGGAGGTGTCAGTGAAAGCAATTCTTCGAATACGTTCCTTCTTTCCGCAATCTAGCCACATATTCACACTGCTCAGAGGGGTGTCACATCGCACAGCGAAGCTGTTGGAAATAATGAGGGGAGCTTCAGAAGCAATTACAGGTGTGCGCGCATTACAGCTGGTTGGATGCCGCAAGGTACTCCGCCTAATTGCTTCATCCAACCGGAAAACTAATTACATCGGTCGAGGCGGCGCTGGGAAGAGCTATAGGAAGCGGTGTCAACTTTGTGGAGAAGCTGGTGTTTTCCTAGAAGCTCGTCGGAAAATCTAATAACGGAAACTCCTTGGGAGAATTACCCAAATGTGCGAAGAAAACTTTTGATTCACATTGCAGCTTTTACATTGGTGAGCGAGCTCTAAAGCTTAGTGCAATAAAGAGCTGCGGTACGGAAACGATAGTGAAATGTAAATAAAGGTATATGGAATAAATATACCTGAATATCCCATAAATATGCTGCGACACAAATTGTCTGAGGCAGTGGGGAGAGGCAAACTTATGAAGCTACACAAGAGAATTGGAAAATTTTAGATTTTGTTCTTGACCTACACACTCTTTGCTATAATTTGATGAATCTGGCTGTATTGTTGGTATGCGCGGCAACAAACGTTAATCACAACTTCCAGCACTCTTCTAGTTCTTCGTCGGCCCTTAGAAGACGAAGTACTTGCGGAAGGACCGTTACGGTATCAGTATCGATATTCCTGAGGCAGAACAATCCTTGGGCACCAGTAACAGCTGCGCTTTCGTTAGCATGATCAGAGAATGTAACGATGACTTCCAGTGGTGGGAGACGCAGCTACAACTTTGGTGTGAATCCTCACTTTTCGAGTGAATGCTTGACTAGAGCTGCGAACTATGATAACGAAATTACCATTTTCCTCGTATACATGGGCTGCACAAATAAACGGAATCAGCGCCAGAAACGCACGCTTGAACAGAAATGCAAATTCTAGCCAAGCCTGCCGCTGGCGCTGTTGAATTTGGCCATGAACGACATCTTTGCAATGTCCCCAAGAAGTTGCAAATGTCAGTAGTGGTAGGAATAGTGATACGTGTAGTTATGAGTGAATGCATCGTGTTGGAGCTAAGTGAATTCGAAATTGTTGGCATTCGTCTGGTGAATGCTTCCGTAACCGACATGGCAGAAAGGTTTTGATATTTCAAGAGGATGCAGACTGCTTGCTGTCAAGAGCGAAACTTGGCAGTGGTTGGGTGATGACTCGGACAGCCCTATCGTGGTATTCCATGGGCCCCAAGGTTACTCTGCGAGGTCGCACCTATGCCAGGAATGATGGATCATTCTGGGTAATCAGGTCAAACCCATTGTCTCCCAGAGGCGATGGTGTGTGCCACGATGGCGAGGATGGTGTCCACACGTCTCGCATTGTCCAGGATTGCTTTTCTCCCTATATTCTTGAATCTCCCCTCGGCACCACAGTCATCAGTCTTTATCCTTTCCGAGACTGCTGGAAGCTGTTTTGAATGCCAACACTTTTGTTCTGCAAGAATTATAATTTAAGTGTTTAGTAAGTTGATTTTCAGGAATCTTTCCGTGCATAACGGCCAGTTGGTATTTCGATAGCTCTACTAAACCACATTGACGTTCTTCCTTCCTCTACTCGTTCTTTACATTTCCTTATACCCATTCTTAATGTGATTTTCAATGTAGTTTTGTAATTACAGCCACTTTTGTGTTTTCTATAATACATTGTCACGCGTTCTACGTCTTTACTATTTGGTAGCAATGCAGGCTTGACGGCGACGGGGCATGCTGTGCATGAGATCATCAATCTCGTGTTGAGGCTATAACGCCCATTCATCCTGGTGAGCTGCTGGCAACTCTTGGAGAGTGGTTGCGGGATGCTGAAGTGATACAACCCATCACTCTAGTGCAACCCAAACATGCTCTATCGGATTCAAATCGTGAAAGCGAGCACGCCACGCCATGGGTGCAATGTCTTCCAAGAAAACATCAACCGCTGTTGCTCTGTAAGGTCGATCATTGTCGCCCATCAATACAAAGACTGTGCCCAAAGCACCTCGCAACCACCACACACGAGGTCCCAAGATCTCGTCACGATACCTGGCAGCAGTTAAACCGTGCCGATTCCCCCATACAATTTCATGAAGAGGTGTTCATGTGGTCAACATAATCCCTGCCCACAACGTTAGGAATCCTCCTAAATTCGGCCTCTTTCCATAATTTTTGGGTTCCCAAATCGTGTTCCACTTTCCCTCCAGATGCGAATGCTTCGAGAATCACCCTCTCGAGCAAATCGGGACTCATCTGTGAAAAGAACATTGGGTCAGTATTTGACCGCCCAGGTGGCATATTGACGACTCCTCACTAGACGTTCCCTTCTGTGAAGACGGATCAGAGGTACACATACAGCAGGTCTCCGACAATAAATGCCTCTCTGCCGAAGCCTTCTGGACAATGTATGGCTCGATGCAACTCGTCCAGTGGATACTTGGAGGTGAGATGACAGCTGCCGTACATTGCTAAGACCGTACCATCGTGCCCTTACATCCGAATAACGGCCCTCTCTTTCTGATATCAAACGCGGTCTGTCCTGTCCTGTTTCGATCTCTATAAACTGTCGCCAGATCACGGAAACAGCAGAAAGATTCACATTAAGCCATCCTGCCACATCAGTTTGCGACTGTCCTTCTTCCATTCTTCTTATGGCCGTCCACCGCAGAGAATCTGGTAGACGTCTTCTCTATGCCATACTGCACCGATTATGGATGTGGCGACCACCCGGCAAACATTAATCCGTTTGATAGGTGCCCTGCCGTCATCGTTAACGTAGTTTTCCGTAGACCGGCATGCCATTTTTCGTGCAGAAGACGACTGTACTGACACCTGTTGACGGTCTGTATAATTATACGGTAAATTAGACAGAAGACGGTGAAACAGCGCTTCGTTGCTCAATTCTGGACACCAGTGTACATGTATCCTGAGTGGGATGCTCATTGATCTTCTTAAGCGTTGCGTGTTAAATGACACGTTAGAATTCGCCACTGTTTTGTTTCTTTAATTCGCATATGTAGCCTTTGCAAATTATTCACGTAGGCATTCTGTAATCAGTCTTTATATGTAGTGCATACTCTTCGAGTTAAGTCTGCCTACCTCTGATGAATCCCGTTTGTTGTTAGCCAGGCAGATCAACGGGCAGTTAGTTACTCCAGCGTGGCGAGAGAGTATTTAAACGCGTTTGAAAAAATTTGGGTGAGAGAATTCCAATTATTTTCAGTGGTAGTCAATAGGCAGCGTTTTCAGTCATTTAAGTCGTTTGACACTTTTATTTTCCTTTTGCAGTCATCTGCGTGCTAAACTAGTGATGAATCGTGAACAATGATTTGATACAGGCGCGAGATATTTCAGAGGGTCAGGGATGGTCGGGACCGTTTGTTGGAAAGCGTCACGGACATTCAGTCCACGGCATTACGTGTTCGGTTTTGTCATCCACTCTTACACTTTTGATTATTAAATGCTTCTCTGGAGAACGGGATAGAAATCAGCTGTTACTCATTTCACAATTTTCAGAGTGTGACAGGTAGTTGTTATCGCTAGTTCCAGAATTTCAGCGTGTGACCGAAATAACTTACACTAAGCCTGGGATTTATACCATTAGCAGTCCTTAATATTGTAAGTACGATTTTTATTTCGAACTACGTCATTATTCTATTTTTTGAAGTATTAACACTAACTGGTTACATTCAAATTGAAGTGTCGTGATTATAATCTACGGGAGCCACTCCATTCCACTGTGTTTGTCTATAAGCTGACCACTTCGACATGCTGTAGTTTTCATACAGTTTTACAAGTGACTCTTCTCACAGTTTGACGTTGAATTGTACCAACTATACCTGCCAATTGCTTACTGTAAGTGTGATCTGTTCTGTCTACTGCTTGTTTTTATGATCGAAGTCGTGTTAGGTTATAGAACTGTTGGATCTTCTCGAAAACAACGCATATTCCGAAAATAATGATCTGTGTGAAAAGACGTCTGCCTTTGTTACCAATGGCCGCCTTCTAACAAACCCTCCTGCGTGGGAGAAATCAATTTTGTATTTTCAAATGGCGATCCCCAATTTTATTGCACATTCGGATTCTACCCCAAAAAATACGTATACACGGTAAATAGCACTGTATTCGACCGATATCAAGTGTGCACTGACGTTCAAACGTTGAGTGTTGCAAATGTGATGGTACAGTACAAATAATATGGTTAGACATTTACATTTCTAGCAAATACGATACTTCTATGATAACGTAGTTTTTTGTTCCTCACGAAAATTATTGTATGTGACTTCCAAACCATCTGAATGCTTGATTTCGTTGGACGCCCGGGAACTCCGCCAGCAGGCTGACTGATTTCGGTTCATGTTTCCATGCAACAGCGCTGGACGCCAAGTGGATAATGGCGGAATACACACAACAACCATTGCAACAAGGTAAAATATCCATGAAGTGATAGTGACTGGTGCACGTGACATGGATACTCACATATAGTGTAAACAAACACTCACCGAAATCAAGGACCTCAGTGCCGAAAGGTAAGGGGTCTCACAAAATCAAGTACCCCAATGATGGGAGACAATATGACTTCGACTTCGATATCAAGCATCCTGGAGGGAACAGAGAACTTCTACATACACGTCTTCGTTTCTGGATCATGCTAAACGTAGGCTATAACCAGACAATGTAACTGCTAAATCTATTGCACTGTAGAACCAAATCTCCAACTCCGAAGTAAATTTCGAACATAAACATCTGTTTCTTTATGTTCATTCGTTTGACAAGAAGTCTGCCGTTCGCTATTGTCTTATGCACATAGGTTTGTTACCTGCATTTTAGAATTACCTTGACATTGTAATCAGTACACATCGTTATTAATATTACACAGACAGACTGTAATCTCGATGTATTGAACCATATGGTTTTCATATGAAGCGTTGTGAGTGTGTGGGTTTTATTTTGCCAAGTTGCGCAATGGGTTGATCCAACAAGTACTCCATCGCTCCAGCAAGAAACTATTTCCACCTCACACTACTACAGGAGTTAGACAGACGCTCCTAATGTACCAAAAAGAACTGCTTGAAAAACATTCAGCAACAAATATCTTCTGGAGTCGTCAGCTGTAAGGAAAAGACACAAAAATATTCCATATTTTTACGTAACAAGTGGAATACTTGGGTACTGGAGTATTGCTAGTTAGTGTAAGAAAAACATTAAACGTCGAAAAATATTATTTATTGCAAAAAATTCTGAGAAATCTAGTGAAACATTTTCTTATAAATTAATATATTTCCGGGTTCTTTTTGGAACAGTAGGTTGCCTCTTATGGATAGGAATATTATTATTTTAGAAAGTATGGAAAGGTTCTTTTCTCCTTTTTCTTTAAGAATGTTATTTACTCGGCAGGATGGCTGAGAGCCGTGCCTGCACAACCTGAATAACTTTTCTAGGTATGGTCTAGGCTGTCGCATGAGAAATGTAATGAAGTGTACTGTTAGGGAGGAAAGATGCGGCTCGCATACGCCGTAGCGCACAATACCGTGAGCTGCGATTACTGCTGCTGCCTATGTCGCTCGCTGCTGACAAATAACACAACTATGTCTTTCTATCAGGATTGACCTTCGCCAATCAAACTGTCCCTATGCCTTGATGAAGTCAAGGACTCCCATTCATCCCAGTATAACTACTGGCATGGTACACCGGTCAGATAACCAGTCCACTGCGATGCCACTCAACATTCGCCCACAGGCGTTTAACTAGTACTCTGTCCATGTACACACTGCACAATAAGTGTGGTGGCCAACACAGTGAACAACGCTTAATCGAGAGTATCACTTCAATTTGCTAACGACAGAGGTGCTCTCCCAGAAAGGCACTGAGGAGAGACGATGTTCCTCACTCTTTGCGTACAGGTATGAGAACACTCGCTCTTGTTACGTGTTCCCACTCCAAGAGCGACAACAGAACGGTTCCTTTTTCTGGAAAAATTGCAAGGGTATATCATTCGCTGTATTCCCTCAGTCCTCTGGCTCTTTGTGTCAGAAATATTTCACCAATCAGCATTGCTCTTTTAAGTGGGAGAATGACGTTTCGTTTTAGTCGACCAATGCGGAAATATGTAGCATCTCCTTTAGGCATATGCTGTCCTCCTGTGAGAACTCCGTAACTATACAGTCGGTCCGTGAAAAAATGCATCTTCTGGGCGCTCCCACACAGTGTAGCGGAATATGCTTTTAAGTCGAACATGGGGGTCGTTATCCCTTTGCTCTGGCAAAAGTTTTCCTCTCTCTGGGTGTTCCCCTCTCTGGGTGGTCGTTCCGGCCATGGTAGGTATGTTGACGCGCCCCCCTGAAGGGACGGGCCTCCAAACAGGCTGGTTGCCTCTTTAGAATGTAAATTCCTATGGCCATCATGTTGTGTACGCCAGCCTCGACTTTTTCAATCTCGCTCTGCACTTGCGATTTACTTATTAGATTTGCATATCGCTTACATGAATTCATACAAAATTGACTCTACCTTATCGAGTTTGAGTTTGAATGAAGCATCTTGATGTGCAGAATACGATTGTGAGGACCGAGTATGTAAGAAATAAAGGTCAGGAGACCACACCACCTTACAGCGTTAGGAATGTCCACTTACTGCTTTATATTACTCGTTTGACTACACCCCATTATTTGGTTTCGTCCTTTTATCTACATATTTCAGTTATGATATTCCTAGTGCATGGCTTTGTTATCAATTACTGGTATCGATTGTGAGATACTCTTACATGGTCAGTTTTGATGACGACCGACTTCTTTGACTATTCGGTGACACATGTGTTTGGCTGTTGTACTTTGAATGTTTCTCCAGTCAGTTGGCATTTGATGGTTGAAATGCTGACATCACTGTTACAGGTATCTCTGGCATTCATTTAATGCTGGTTATTTGAGTTGTACCGTGTGGTATTCATTGTTTTTATGTCGTTCTGTCCATATCCTGCGTAATTCAGTTCTGGATCGTGATAACCCCTTCAGCATCAACTATGGCCTGAAGATGGCGCACTGAAGCGCCGAAACCAGCAGTTACAAAATGGAGAAGATCATAAGGACGGCTGTAGGCATTTCATTTTCTCACGATAAATATCAATCTTCAGAACACAAAGGCTTACATGTAAATCGAAAACGAAATGTAGTATCAGATGCATCGATACCTAATTGCAAAAACAGGCACACTTAATATTTGCCGATTACAGCCCTATTTACCGTGAGGAACCAATGGTTTGAGTAAGAAGTACTTCTGTTTTGGAGCAGATCTCGAATGTGCAATGAAATGAGGGGTGCCCATTTGCAAATAAAAGTTGGCCCCACCCACGAAGGAAGGGTGCTTACGTGATCGTTTGTAGCAAAGACAGATGACCAGCTCAATAATATTAACTTTTCACCTAGAACATTTTTTTTCCATACGATGCGTCGTTTTCGAGATATTTAGCTGCCTCAAGTTAAAGATGCACCCTCTGTATTTATTGTGGTTACCTTAGACACCTTCTTCTTGCAGCCCATCCTAATTTATCCCTTTTGTAAAGATACTGAACTATGGACCTTTGAAAGGAGTCAGTCAGTCTACCTGTAATTTAATGTTCATGATTTTTCGTTATCAGGTTCAGCAGAGTACCTTCTTCTCTGTCTGCATTTGCCTGTATTTTCCATGCTCATATTTTCCGTGCCAGGGAGGAAGATCACTCTGGGAACCTACATTGTGTGACTGTATTCTCACTTTCACTACAACCGTCGAAACAAAGTGTATCTTTTACCACCTATTCCAGAAATGCATGGTCGTTCATTTTGACTGAATATGATCGTAATAAGATAAAAACGAGCCATTATGCAGATTCAAGTGGAGGCTCTTGATCTGACCTTGCCGTAGCAGACTGGGAATACAGTTGAATGTTGTCGGAATCAGCTCCGGTGGAGTCAAGTCGGCGCTACAAGGGGTGCCAACTAGTGGCCTTGCGTCCGCCAGAGAGGGGTCGCGAGGTCCATCGGTACCTATCAGTGCTTGGACACGCCATCTTAAAAATTCCAGCCATTGAACGGAACAGAAAATTTTAGGCTGACAGGAGCAGACTCTCCTCGCCTGTCTTCTGACTGGAGAATACACCTGCTCTTTCTCAGTAACACACGCTTTGGGGATTGGTCAATATGCTCCCTCAAACTTGAATTCTGCAATAAATGTCAGCTATTTATAGCGCATATTCTGTTCAAGAATGGTAAGAGGGGGAGGTGTACTTGGAAAAGGCCGGGAGATACAGGAAAATTTCAGTTAGATTACATCGTGATAGGGCGCAGTTTCGGGAATCATATATTGGATTGCTAGGCGTAAACAGGAGCAGATATAGACTGAGATTACAATGTAGAAGTGATCAAGAGTAGGCTGAAGCTTAAGATATTAATCAGAAAAAGTCGATCCGCAATGAAGTGGGATACGCAGATACGAAGGAATGGAGAGATATGCCTGAAGTTCTCTAAGGATGTAGATAGTGAGATAAAGATTAGCTTGGTAGGTTCCTACCCCCATGAACCACGGACCTTGCCGTTAGTGGGGAGGCTTACGTGCCTCAGCGATACAGATAGCCGTACCGTAGGTGCAACCACAACAGAGGGGTATCTGTTGAGAGGCCAGACAAACGTGTGGTTCCTGAAGAGGGGCAGCAGCCTTTTCAGTAGTTGCAGGGGCAACAGTCTGGATGACTGACTGATCTGGCCTTGCAACATTAACCAAAACGGCCTTGCTGTGCTGGTACTGCGAACGGCTGAAAGCAAGGGGAAACTACGGCCGTAATTTTTCCCGAGGACATGCAGCTTTACTGTATGATTAAATGATGATGGCGTCCTCTTGGGTAAAATATTCCGGAGGTAAAATAGTCCCCCATTCGGATCTCCGGCCGGGGATTACTCAGGAGGATGTCGTTATCAGGAGAAAGAAAACTGGCGTTCTACGGATCGGAGCGCGGAATGTCAGATCCCTTAATCGGGCAGGTAGATTAGAAAATTTAAAAAGGGAAATGGATAGGTTAAAGTTAGATATAGTGGGAATTAGTGAAGTTCGGTGGCAGGAGGAACAAGACTTCTGGTCAGGTGACTACAGGGTTATAAACATAAAATCAAATAGGGGTAATGCAGGAGCAAGTTTAATAATGAATAGGAAAATAGGAATGCGGGTAAGCTACTACAAACGGCATAGTGAACGCATTATTGTGGCCAAGATAGATACGAAGCCCACGCCTACCACAGTAGTACAAGTTTATATGCCAACTAGCTCTGCAGATGACGAAGAAATTGAAGAAATATATGATGAAACAAAAGAAATTATTCAGATAGTGAAGGGAGATGAAAATTTAATAGTCATGTGTGACTGGAATTCGTCAGTAGGAAAATGGAGAGAAGGAAACGTAGTAGGTGAAAATGGATTGGGGGTAAGAAACGAAAGAGGAAGCCGCCTGGTAGAATTTTGCACAGAGCACAACCTAACCATAGCTAACACTTGGTTCAAGAATCATAAAAGAAGGTTGTATACATGGAAGAATCCTGGAGACACTAGAAGATATCAGATAGATTATACAATGGTAAGACAGAGATTTAGGAACCACGTTTTAAATTGTAAGACATTTCCAGGGGCAGATGTGGACTCTGACCACAATCTATTGGTTATGAACTGTAGATTAAAACTGAAGAAACTGCAAAAAGGTTGGATTTTAAGGAGATAGGACCTGGATAAACTAACTAAACCAGACGTTGTACAGAGTTTCAGGGAGAGCATAAGGAACCGATAGACAGGAATGGGGGAAAGAAATACAGTAGAAGAAGAATGGGTAGCGTTGAGGAATGAAGTAGTGAAGGCAGCAGAGGATCAAACAGGTAAAAAGACGAGGGCTAGTAAAAATCCTTGGGTAACAGAAGAAATATTGAATTTAATTGATGAAAGGAGAAAATATAAAAATGCAGTAAATGAAGCAGGCAAAAAGGAATACAAACGTCTCAAAAATGAGATCGACAGGAAGTGCAAAATGGCTAAGCAGGGATGGCTAGAGGACAAATGTGAGGATGTAGAGGCTTACCTCACTAGGGGTAAGATAGATACTGCCTACAGGAAAATTAAAGAGACCTTTGGAGATAAGAGAGCCCCTTGTATGAATATCAAGAGCTCAGATGGAAACCCAGTTCTAACCAAAGAAGGGAAAGCAGGAAGGTGGAAGGAGTATATAGAGGGTCTATACAAGGGCGAAGTACTTGAGGACAATATTATGGAAATGGAAGAGGATGTAGATGAAGATAAAATGGGAGATACGATACTGCGTGAAGAGTTTGACAGAGCACTGAAAGATCTGAGTCGAAACAAAGCCCCGAGAGTAGACAACATTCCATTAGAACTACTGACAGCCTTGGGAGAGCCAGTCCTGACAAAACTCTACCATCTGGTGAGCAAGATATATGAGACAGGCGAAAGAAGAATAAAATCATTCCAATCCCGAAGAGAGCAGGTGTTGACAGATGTGAAAATTACCGAACTATCAGGTTAATAAGTCACGGCTGCAAAATACTAACACGAATTCTTTACAGACGAATGGAAAAACTAGAAGAAGCCGACCTTGGGGGAGATCAGTTTGGATTCCGTAGAAATATTGGAACACGTGAGGCAATACTGACCCTACCACTTATCTTAGAAGCTAGATTAAGGTAAGGCAAACCTACGTTCCTTGCATTTGTAGACTTAGAGAAAGCTTTTGACAATGTTGACTGGAATACTCTCCTTCAAATTCTAAAGGTGGCAGGGGTAAAATACAGGGAGTGAAAAGGTATTTACAATTTGTACAGAAACCAGATGGCAGTCATAAGAGTCGAGGGACATGAAAGTGAAGGAGTGGTTGGGAAGAGAGTGAGACAGGGTTGTAGCCTCCCCTCGACGTTGTTCAATCTGTATATTGAGCAATCAGTAAAGGAAACAAAAGAAAAATTCGGAGTAGGTATTAAAATCCATGGAGAAGAAATAAAAACTTTAAGGTTCGCCGATGACATTGTAGTTCTGTCAGAGACAGCAAAGGACTTGGAAGAGAAGTTGAACGGAATGGATAGTGTCTTGAAAGGAGGATATAAGATGAACATCAACAAAAGCAAAACAAGGATAATGGAATGTAGTCGAAGTAAGTCGGATGATGCTGAGGGAATTAGATTAGGAAATGAGACACTTAAAGTAGTAAATGAGTTCTGCTATTTTGGGAGCAAAATAACTGATGTTGGTCGAAGCAGGGAGGGTATAAAATGTAGACTGGCAATGGCTAGGAAAGCCTTCCTGAAGAAGAGAAATTTGTTAACATCGAGTATAGTTTTTAGTCACAGGAAGTCGTTTCTGAAAGTATTTGTATGGAGTGTAGCCATCTATGGAAGTGAAACATGGACGATAAATAGTTTGGACAAGAAGAGAATAGAAGCTTTCGAAATTTGGTGCTACAGAAGAATGCTGAAGATTAGATGGGTAGATCACATAACTAATGAGGAAGTATTGAATAGGATTGGGGAGAAGGGAAGTTTGTGGCACAACGTGACTAGAAAAAGGGATCGGTTGATAGGACATGTTCTGAGGCATCAAGGGATCACCAGTTTAGTATTGGAGGGCAGCATGGAGGGTAAAAATCGTAGAGGGAGACCAAGAGATGAATACACTAAGCAGATTCAGAAGGATGTAGGTTGCAGTAGGTACTGGGAGATGAAGAAGCTTGCACAGGATAGAGTATCATGGAGAGCTGCATCAAACCATTCTCAGGACTGAAGACCAAAACAACAACAGTAGGCGGTTCAGTTGGAGAGGAGTGAACATTTCTAAAAAGGGCAGTATCAGAAGTTAGAGAGAAGTGCGTAAGTGCAAAGAAGGTATTGGAGAAGAAATCATGGATAACACAAGATCAACGAAAGAAGGACGTACAAAAACGTTCAGGGAAATTTAGAAATAGATGTCACTTAGAAATGAAATAAAATGGGAAATGCAGGTAAACTACGACGAATTGTCTGCAAGGAAAGTGTAAAGAAATGTACTTTTGAATACAGTGTGGTAGTGAATAGTGATCAATAAGTAAGAAGCTCTTTCTGGTGGTAATTCACTAGTGATTTGAATCACTATTGATTTACCACCAGAAGGAGGTTCTTATTTATTGGTCTGAAGATGACCACAGTTGTGGTCGAAACCGGTCACCTGAATAAGTAATCTGTGATCAAGACTGTTTTTGATACTAAATATGTGCAGAAATGACTGTCGGAGGAACCGACACAACATATAGAAAAGTCAAAAGATACTTCGGTTACGTTAAAAGCAAATGTGCTAACAATAACAGTGCAATGGGAATTCCACTGCAGAGGGCAATTAGGAGGGAGAAGTACACTGAAGGCCTCTATGACGTGGAAGATTTGTCTGATGACATGGTAGGAGAAGAAATAGGAGACGATATAAAAGAGTTAGGTGATCCAATATTGGAATCAGAAGTTAAAAAATATTCGAAATATTGACGATCGAATAAGGCTGAAGTTATAGACAACGATTCATCACAATTTCTACAATCATTGGGGGAAATGGCAACAAAACGAAAATAACCGTACAATTAGCTTAACAGGTCATACATCCATGTTGCTGACAAAAATGGTATACCTAAGAATAGAAAAGAAAATTGAGGACGTGCTAGATGACGATCACTTCGGTTTTACCAAAGGTAAAGAAATCAGAGAGGCAATTCTGACTTGCGGTTGATAATGGAAGCAAGACTAACGAAAAATAAGGACATGATCGTAGGATTTGTCTGCTTGGAAAAAGCGTTCCACTGCATCAAATGGTATAAGATATTCGAACTTCTTAGAAAAATGGGGGTAAGCAATAGGAAAAGACGGGCAATATACATTCCGCATAAGAACCACGAAGAACGAAGTGCTCGAATTAAAAAGTGTCTTTCGCCCTTACTGTTCAACCCGTGTATTGAGGAAGCAATGATGGAAATAAAAGAAAATTTCAGGAGTAGATTCAAGGTGGAAGGATATTAGCGATATGATTCACTGATTACATTGATATCCTGAGTGAAAGTGAAGAAGAAATACATGACCCGTTGAATGGGATGCACAGCTTAATGAGTACAGGACATGGATTGAGAGTAAATCTATGAAAGGAAAAAGTAATGAAAAGTAACAGAAATGAGAACATTAACATCAGGATTGGTGATCTCGAAGAAGATGAAGTTACGGAATTCTGCTACCTAGGCTGTAAGATAACAAATGAAGGACGGAACAAGGAGGACATCAAAAGCAGAGTAGCACTGGGAAATGGGCCTTCCTGACACAGAGAAGTCTACTGGTATCATAGGCCTTAATTTGAGGAGGAACTTTCTGAGAATATATATCTGGAGCACAGCATTGGATGGTAGTGAAACATGGACTGTGGGAAAACCAGAAAAGAAGAGGATCTAAGCATTTGAGAGGTAGTGTTTCAGAAGAATGTTGAACATTAGGTGGACGGATAAGGCAAGGAATGAGGAGTTTCTTTGGGGAATATATGTAAAAGAATGACAAGAAGAAAGGACACGATGGTAGAACATCTGTTAAGATGCCGGGTAATAACTTCCATAGTACTGGAGGGAGCTGTAGAGGGCAAAAACCGTAGAGAAAGACAGAGATTGGAGTACATCCAGCACATAATTGAAAACGTTGGAATTGCTACTATGATATGAAGAGGTTAGCACAAGAGAGGAATTCTTGGCGAGCAGCATCAACATCAAACCAGTCAGAAGACTGATTATTATAAAAAAAAGGGGGGAGCTGATTGTACTCAATATGCAGAGGTAAGGAACCCAAATTATGGAGAGAAATTACCGGGATCTGGACGAAACCAGCTGCAGCAAGCGGTCGCTGCTACGTAAAAAAGAAAGTAATGATTTACATTTACCCATTGCAGGACTAGTGCGGAATTCTCGCGCAAGGTGATTTCAGTTTCGCTCTTAGGTAAATTCAGATGGAACCAACTTTCGTATTTCATCGGTTATGAAGGACTTCACACAAAGTATGTCCAGTTGATCTCTACATCTACATCCATACTCCGCAAGCCACCTGACGGTGTGTGGCGGAGGGTACCCTGAGTACCTCTATCGGTTCTCCCTTCTATTCCAGTCTCGTATTGTACGTGGAAAGAAGGATTGTCGGTATGCTTCTGTGTGGGATCTAATATCTCTAATTTTATCCTCATGGTCTCTTCGCGAGATATACGTAGGAGGGAGCAATATACTGCTTGACTCTTCGGTGAAGGTATGTTCTCGGAGCTTTAACAAAAGCCCGTACCGAGCTACTGAGCATCTCTCCTGCGGAGTCTTCCACTGGAGTTTATCTATCATCTCCGTAACGCTTCCGCGATTACTAAATGATCCTGTAACGAAGCGCGCTGCTCTCCGTTGGATCTTTTCTATCTCTGGTACTGATCCCACACTGCTGAGCAGTATTCAAGCAGTGGGCGAACAAGCGTACTGTAACCTACTTCCTTTGTTGTCGGATTGCATTTCCTTAGGATTCTTCCAATGAATCTCAGTCTGGCATCTGCTCTACCGACGATCAACTTTATATGATCATTCCACGCTTCTTTTCGTTGTGAACCATGCTCTGGTTTTGGTGGTTCACATAGTGATGGAAGGAGGTGAATTTTACTTTCGAACGTTTCCGTTGGAGTAATTTAACGTCCATGTTACTCTCCCTTATCCCAACCGTCCTTCTGCTGACAAATGATCGGTTCGTTAGTACTGTTTGCTCGTCGGAATCATAGGTTTAGTATTTTTATGTGTGTTCCATTTGTTAAAGACACTGCTCAGCAGAATTAATGGATCAGTCTTTCGAAACCCTGTAATTGTCTCCCATGAGACGCCTGAGTTTGAAATTAGGTTCAAAGGTGCCATCGACATTCCTCTGTAACTGTGCAAAAGCGTAGCGCCCTGTGAAGCATTCTTATCAGCTGCAGAGGAAAACGTCTGCATGCGAAAAAAAAGGCCAGTGGTCAGAAGTACATATGATGTGGAAAGTGTGTTAAGGACGTAACATTGGAACCAAATTTCACCACAGTTCTATCCAACGCATCCGTGAACGTGTCACAGCTCCCCCCCCCCCCCTTTACCCAAATTTCACCCCTTCGTTAGACGGCTGTGCTATGGAGTTCAGAACCGCGAGACCCATGGCGGAAATCACGTGGTTTTCTTATGAGTCGCGGAGGAAAACTTTTCACACACACTGCCGCTCAGGATTTAAACGAAAAGGGCTCAGGGTGTGCCTCAAGAGGCAGCAATGGAACGATCCTTTTCCTTGTGCCGTTACAGAGAAAACCTCCGAAGTAGTGCTGGGTGCCTGCCGATAGGCAACCATTTGATACACAATCTGTGTCAGGTGCCTTTCTGCCGGTGCCTAGCAGATTTTGAAAATTCTCGATAAATGGGGCAGTGGCCGTTGAGGTAATTGGCGAACCACAGGGGATGGAGAGTGGGGGCTTTAAGGGAACCTTTGCCGTTTTATACATGTATATGTCAATGTCGCAGCCCTCTGTGTGATCACGCCGCAAAACAAAGAAAAATGCTTACCGCTTTCCTGCTTTGGGTCGATCACGCCGCAAAACAAAGAAAAATGCTTACCGCTTTCCTGCTTTGGGTCACACGCAAATTTCGTCGAATGGTTTTCAACGGTTCGTAGCAGTTCCATAGTGTACACAAGAGCAAAAATTGCGGTAGCATTTCACTCCAAAGAGGTGAGATCACTTTCAGTGGGGCTGCTAGCTCAAGGTGCCATTATAGACGCACTGAAAGTTGCAGCATCATGGAGGTTGTTAAGATTCTCAAGATAGTCTTCCTGCTTATTATCGAACTGAAAACTGTCGCGAAATGAGTGATAACGTCTCAGTGGAAGTGGCTATTTTATTGACACCCTTTATGCCGCCTAATAAGGCCTTTTCTTTTTTGAGTGGCCACTCACAATAATGCGTGATTTCAACCCTGGGAGTCACTGTTCTGACAGCCATCGCAAGACAAGTGAGTGAGAGGGGCTGTGACGACCTTCCACGACGGCGTTGGGCAGAATTGGGGAGCAATATGGTGCCAACTTGAACTTCAGTGCTCTGGCTTTTTTCTCGCATGTGTCGACACCTTGACGTTTGAAGCGCGTCGAGTCTGAGAATGGAGTCGCAGGGTGCAACACTTTCCCACCATTACAGACGAAGGTCGTAGGTGCCTTTGAGCTAAATTTCGATCTGTCGCAGCAGGATGTAATAAAGACGTTTCGAAAGAGCTGTACTTTAAATTCTGTTGAGTAGTGTAAATGTTAATAGTACAGCCACATACCTCGCTAAAATCTTCCTCGGAGTCCACACCAGCACGTGTCCACATGGCCTGTAATGTTTAGCATCTTGTACCCTGTGAGAGAAAGTTCCTTAGTATGTTAGCAAAGTGAGATCATTGAACTTCCTTTCTGAAGTTTGATACTTAAAACTCCGTTTTGGGGTTTTCTATTTAGGATAGAGAGTGGGGTTAATAGCTGATTACAATTTCATGAAAGTTCGGGCGGTTTTTGTACTTACGAAGAAAAATAGTGTTAATTAATTTGAAACTAATTTCAATAGTCCAGACTGCAAGACATGTTTATCAAAACGTGTCCTGTTACAATAATCACATGATCACTTTCAGACTTACAACCATGTTGATGAACTATGCATGGAGCAGGAAACGCTGACCAATGTAATCAGCTGCTATCTAGAATTTCATAATTAATAATGTTATAATACCTAATTTCAATGATTGTGCATGAGGACGTAGATGATGATGAGTCGAGTGATGGGATACAGATGTGATACTGCGTGAAGAATTTGACAGAGCACTGAGACAGGAACAATACCCTCAGACCTCAAGAAGAGTATAATAACTCCATTTCCAAAGAAAGCAGGGGCGGGCAGGTGTGAAATTTAATGAACTATCAGTTTAATAAGTCATGGTTGCCAAATACTAACACCAGTTATTTATAGAAGAATGTAAAAACTGGCAGAAGGCGATCTCGGGGAAGATCACTTTGGATTTCGGGCACATGTGGTAACAAGCGAGGAAATACTCATCCTAAGACTTATCGTAGCAGATAGCATTTGTTCAAATGGTTCTGAGTACTATGGGACTTAACATCTTAGGTCATCAGTCCCCTAGAACTAAGAACTACTTAAACCTAACTAACCTAAGGACATCACACACATCCATGCCCGAGGCAGGATTCGAACCTGCGACCGTAGCAGTCCTGTGGTTCCGGACTGCAGCGCCTAGAAGCGCACGGCTACCGAGGATACACTACATCTGCATGGTTAGTCTGCAATTCGCATTTAAGTGCTTGGCAGAGGGTTCATCGAACCGCAATCATACTATCTCTATCATTCCAATCCCGAACAGCGCGCGGGGAGAACGAACACCTAAACCTTTCTGCTCGAGCTCCGATTTCTCTTGTTTTATTTTGATGATCATTCCTACGTATGTAGGTTGCGCTCAACAAAATATTTTCGCATTCGGAAGAGAAAGTTGGTGACTGAAATTTCGTAAATAGATCGCGCCACGACGAAAAGCGTCTTTTCTTTAATGACTTCCATCCCAACTCGCATATCATATCTGCCACACTCTCTCCCCTATTACATGATAATACAAAACGAGCTGCCCTTTTTTGCACCCTTTCGATGTCCTCCGTCAATCCCACCTGTTAAGGATCCCAGCAATATTCTAACAGAGGATGAACGAGTGTAGTGTAAGATGTCTCTTTAGTGGACTTGTTGCATCTTCTAAGTGTCCTGCCAATGAAACGCAACCTTTGGCTCCCCTTCCCCACAATATTATCTACGTGGTCTTTCCAACTAAAGTTGTTCGTAATTTTAACACCCAGGTACTTAGTTGAACTGACAGCTTTGAGAATTGTACTATTTATCGAGTAATCGAATTCCAACGGATTTCTTTTGGAGCTCATGTTGTTCACTTCACACTTTTCGTTATTTAGCGTCAACTGCCACATGCCACAACATATAGCAATCTTTCCTGAATCGCTTTCCAACTGATACTGGTCTTTGGAAGACCTTACTAGACTGTAAATTACAGCATCATCTGCGAACAACCTAAGAGAACTGCTCAGACTGTCACACAGGTCATTTATATGGATCAGGAACAGCGTCTCAGGACGCTTGTCTGGGGAACACCTGATAACACTACAGTTTTACTCGATGATTTGCCGTCTATTACTACGAACTGCGACCTTCCTGACAGGAAATCACAAATCCAGTCGCACAACTGAGACGATACCCCATAGGCCTGCAGCTTAATTAGAAGGCGCTTATGAGGAACGGTGTCAAAAGCTCTCTGGAAATCTAGAAATACGGAATCAACTTGAGATCCCCTCTCGACAGCGGCCATTACTTAGTGCGAATAAAAAGCTTGCTGCATTGCACAAGAACGATGTTTTCTGAAACCATGCTGATTACGTATCAATAGATCGTTCCCTTCGAGGTAATTCATAATGGTTGAATACGGTATATGCTCCAAAACCCTACTGCAAACCGACGTCAATGATATAGGTCTGTAGTTCGATGGATTACTCCTACTACCCTTCTTAAACACTGGTGCGACCTGCTCAATTTTCAAATCTGCAGGTACAGATCTATCGGTGAGCTAGCTGTTGTATATGATTGCTAAGTAGGGAGCTATTGTATCAGCCTAATCTGAAAGGAACCTAATCGGTATACAATCTGGAACTGAAGACTTGCCCGTATCAAGCGATTTGAGTTGCTTCGCAACCCATAAGGTATCTACTTCTAAGAAACTCATACTAGTAGCTGTTCGTGTTTCAAATTCTGGAATATTCCATTCGTCTTCCCTGGTGAAGGAATTTCGCAAAACTGCGTTTAATAACTCCGCTTTAGCGGCACAGTCGCCGGTAACAGTACCATCGGCACTGCGCAGCGAAGGTATTGACTGCGCCTTGCCGCTTGTGTACTTTACGTACGACCAGTTTTTCATTGGATTTTCTACCAAATTTCGAGACAATGTTTCGTTGTGGAACCAATTAAAGGCATCTCGCATTGAAGTCCATGCCAAATTTCGCACTTCTGTAAATATTAGCCAATCTTCGGGATTTCGCGTTCTTCTGAACTTCGCATGCTTTTTCCGTTGTCTCTGCTGCAGTGTTCGGACCTGTTTTGTGTACCACGGGGAATCAGTTCCATCTCTTACCAATTTATGACGCATGAATCTCTCAATTGCTGTTGCTGCTATATCTTTGAATTTGAGCCACATCTCGTCTACATTTGCATAGTCAGTTCGGAAGGAATGGAGATTGTCTCTTAGAAAGACTTCTAGTGACATTTTATCCGCTTTTTTAAATAAAATTATTTTGCGTTTGTTTCTGATGGTTTTGGAAGAAATGGTATTGAGTCTAGCTATAACGACCTTGTGATCACTAATCCCTGTATCAGTCATGATGCTCTCTATTAGCTCTGGATTGTTTGTGGCTAAGAGGTCAAGTATGTTTTCGCAACCATTTACAAATCGCGTGGGTTCATGGACTAACTGTTCGAAATAATTTTCGGAGAAAGCATTTAGGACAATCTCGAAAGAGGTTTTCTGCCTGCCACCGGTTTTGAACAAGTATTTTTGCCAACATATCGAGGAAAGGTTGAAGTTCCCACCAACTATAACCGTATGCGTGTGGTATTTATTTGTTATGAGGCTCAAATTTTCTCTGAACTGTTCAGCAACTATATCATCGGAGTCTGGGGATCGGTAGAACGAGCCAATTATTAACTTAGTTCGGCTGTTAAGTATAACCTCCACCCATACCAATTCGCACGGAGTATCTACTTCGACTTCACTACAAGATAAACCACTACTGACCGACACAAATACTCCACCACCAATTCTGCCTAATCTATGTTTCCTGATCACCGTTTGAGACTTTGTAAAAATTTCCGCAGAACTTATTTCAGGCTTTAGCCAACTTTCTGTACCTATAACAGTTTCAGCTTCTGCGCTTTCTATTAGCGCTTGAAGCCCAGGGACTTTCCCGGCACAACTACGACAATTTACAACTATAATTCCGACTGTTCCTTGATCCAAGCACGTCCTGTATTTGCTATGCACCCTTTCAGATTGCAGCCCACCCCGTACTTTCCCGAGGCCTTCTAACCTAAAAAACGGCTCAGGCCACGCCACATAGTCTCCGCTACCCGTGTAGCCGCCAGCTGAGTGTAGTGAACTCCTGACCTATTCAGCGGAATCCGAAAACCCACCACCTTTTGGCGCAAGTCAAGGAATCTGCAACCAACACGGTCGCAAAACCGTCTGAGCCTCTGATTCAGACCCTCCACCCGGCTCTGCACCAAAGTTCCGCAGTCGGTTCTGTCAACGATGCTGTAGATGGTGAGCTCCGCCTTCATCTCGTAAGCAAGACCGGCAGCCTTCACCAAATCAGATAGCCGCTGGAATCCAGAGAGAATTTCCTCATATCCAAAGCGACACACGTGGTTAGTGCCGACATGTGCCACCACCTGCAGCTGGCTGCACCCTGTGCTCTTCTTGGCATGCAGAAGGGCCCTTTCCACATCAGGAATGACTCCACCCGGAATGCACACGGAGTGCACACTGGATTTCTTCCCCTTCTTAGCCACCATATCCCTAAGGGGACCCATTACGCGCCTGACATTGGAACTCCCAACTACCAATAAGTCCACCCTCTGCGACTGCCCAGACGTTGAAGGCTGAGAATCATCCTCTGAAACAGGGCAGGCTGCTGCATCTGGCTCTTCCAGAGACAGCACCTGAAATCTATTTGTCAGACGCACCGGGAAGGCTTTCTGATCAGCCTCCGGGGACGTCTTTCGCTGCCTGCCACACCTTAGAACGACCTGCCAATCAACCACAGGCGGAGCTCAGCCCCACTGCGGGCAGAAACTGGGGCAACCACAGCGGCAGACCGATCTCGGGACAGACGGGACGAGGTTGACATCCCCGTGATACCCAAATCTGGCTTCCCACAGTGGTGCCCATTGGCAACAGCCTCAAGCTCCACAACCGAAGTCAGCGCCACCTGCAGCTGTGAGCGAAGGGATGCCAAGTCAGCCCTCATCCGAACACAGCAGTCGCAGCCCCTGTCCGTTCTAATCGCTGTTGAACAACAGTCACTAAAACACGAGTCCGTGCCTAGACAACGCAAGGGAAACACGCAAAGAATGTATGAACTAAGGTGTACAAATGCCTAACTACTGCGCTACAGTCTGCCTGAATTTACGATCACAGTAACTAAAACTCGAAATTACACCTCCTATACGAAACTATGTAACAAATAAGTGAGCTAGGAACATACGACTTGCTGCAAGCAGCTGCTTATCCAACGGTGGCAGGGAGCACACTGGCTGCGACCAACCGACACTGGCCGTTCAAAATGAAAACAGAAGACGAACGACTACGCAAATTTACACTAGTCTGGCACTAAAGCGCGATGCTACAACTCGCAAATATTATAATACGCCAGAAATTAGTGAATTAAACAGTGCAAGTACCCAAAAACACGTAAAGAAATTAAGAATTAAACTACGTAACAAATTAGTGAGCTAGGATTATACGACTTGCTGCTGGTAGCTGCTTATCCAACGGCGGCAGGGAGCACATCATAGCATTTGTAAACTTAGCTAAAGCTTTTGGTAATGTTGACTAGAGTACTCTCTTTCAAATTCTAAAGGTGGCAAGGGTATAATACAGGGAGAGAAAGGCTATTTACAATTTGTACAGAGTCGAGGGTTATGAAATGGAAGCAGTGTTTCAGAAGGGCTTTAGGCAGGGTTGTATACTATCCCCGATCTTACTCTGCCTGTATATTCAGCAAGCAGTAAAGGAAAGAAAAGAAAAATTTGAAGTAGTAGTTACAGATAGGAGAGAAGAAATAAAAACATTCAGGTTTGCCGATGACATTGTAATTTCCTGAGAGGGAGCAAAGGACTTGGCAGAGCAGTTGAACTGAATGGACAATGTGAACATCAACAGAAGCAAATCGAGGACAAAGCAATTATATCAGGTGATGCTCAGGGAATTGAGACGTCTAAAGTAGTAGATGAGTTTTCCTGTTTGCCAAGCAAAATAACTAAAGAAGTGAAATTTGTTAACATCGAGTGGAGATTTAAGGGTCAAGAAACTTTTTTGAAAGTAGTTGTACAGAGTATAGCCTTACAAAGAAGTGAAACATGAACAATAAATAACTAAGACAAGAAGAGAATAGAGGCATCTGAAATGTGGCACAGAAAAATGCTGAAAATTAGACGGGTAGGTCACATAACTAATAACGAGGTACTGAAGAGAATAGGGGAGAAAAGACATTTGTGGCATAACCTAACTAGGAGAAGGGATTGATTGGTAGGACACATTCAGAGACATCAAGAGATCACCAATTTAATACTGGAGGGAAGCGCTGGGGGAGGGTGAAAACCACGGAGGGAGACCAAGAGATGAGTACAGTAAGCAGTTTCAGAAGGATGTATGTTGCAGTAGTTACTTGGAGATGAAGAGGCTTGAACAGCATAGAGTAGCATGAAGAGCTTCATCAAACCAGTCTTCGGACTGTTGACCACAACAATATTGTGACTTCCGATTTCTCCAACAGTGTTTTCAAAAATAATGTTAATTACCTTTTTGTTCACAGTTAGCGCTCAGTTACCCAGAGATCTTGCTGTAAGGTTAAGTAATTTCTTGTTGTTTTGCATGGCACTATCCCAGCACAGGCCTACATTGATGTATAAAGCACCTTCTTGCTTCCCACTGTTGAGGGGGAATTCAGGAATGGCAATTGCACCTTTCAACACGATCGAACACTTGTTCATAAAGCACGGCTTGTGGTGGAGTGGTTGCACGACATTAACATCCCTGTAATGGGCTGGCCTGGACAGAGTCCTAACCTGAATCCTATAGAACAACTTTGGGATATTTTGGAACGCTGACTTCGTCCCAGGCCTCACTGTCCGACATCGATACCACTCCTCAGTGCTGCACTCCGTGAAGAATGGGCTTCCATTCCCCAAGAGACCTTCCAGCACCTGACTGAAGGTATGCCTGTGAGAGTGGAAACTGTCATCAAGGCTAAGGTTGGGCCAACAAAATACTGGATTCCAGCATTACCGATGGAGGGCGCCACGAACGTGGAAGTCATTGTCAGCCAGGTATCCGGATACTTTTGATCACATAGTGTACAACGCCCAAAGATCCCGAGGTAGACAATACAAGTGGCTGCCAAAGCCTTGAAACTTTTTTTACGTATGAGACAAATTTGGCGCTGTATCTATCAGCTACAGTGCAGGTGCTATTTCTTCAACATGAGACTTAACATCACTCAGAGCTTGCATCGTCGTTGTCAGGCCTGTATTGCTGCCACTGGTGGGAACGCCGCATACTGAGCACGTTAACCATTTGTGGGAATGTGTGTGCAGATCCGTTAAGCTGGAAAAAGCGAGGGGCATTTCGTCTGTCGTTATGCATATGCCGTTGTTTAAGATCTGTATTCTTTACATTGTTTCTAGTTTACTTTACTATCAGGTGTTTATTCTGTTTTGCGGCAAAATAAAAGCAACCTTGCAGAATTTCCATTGGTTTCTCCAATTTTGGACATTACCGTATGTAGACAAGACGCCTGTTCGCAAAGTTCCGTCGAATCCTTCCGAACAATCTCGGTGTCGTTTGAACAGCATCAAACTTAGCGAAGTTTCTCGCCAAGAGACTCTTCAGTGTCGAACGGCGTTCTCTGCACAGTACTTTCCACACGACACCCCGATAAGAAATTAAGTGGGGCCCATGTAACCGTGCTGCCCATTCCTCTCAGGTTTTCACGAGCAAGTTGTCAAAACGACCTAAAGGTTCGTTTTTCTGGAACAACAGTCGATCACAAACATCAAGTGGGATGTCTTTCAACAACGTGGTTTCTCACTCACAAATGTAGTGTATGCTGATGTACATAAGCGGCTATGTTGCATATACGGTCATGATAGTATATTATTTTACAAATTTTGGTTACAGAAAGCCGTAGCTGTTTTCGTGAGTTACGCCGTAGGAAATAGTGCAACCAGCCACAAGGTTTCTTTGAAATTTTTTTATTGTGCTGTTACTAATATCGGGCGCGAGGCAGATGGTAGCATTGACTTCTTCGCAAGGCTTTTATTTATGTCTTAAGATATAACAGAGTTTTTGTGATTGCATAGTTTAAGAAAGGTTTTACTTTTGCGTACCAAAAAATAATGAAGTTTCTTTGATTACGTATCTTTTGTACTTATTTTGTACTTATGTAAGCTCTGTAAACTGTATCTACTTCATGAAAAGCACTCTTTTACGTATTACAAGACAGAGGTTTAATTTTATTTTACGATTCATGCTGATCAGTGAACTGAAATCCCCTAAGTACCATTTGGTTGATACATTATTTTCATCAGCTGCTGATTTGATGTGCCAAAGAACTTGACATGTGTACAGATATGCTATATATCTGGAGTCAGTTCAAAGACACTTCTACGTAGTACAGATAAGTTTAAACGATTTTATATTTAATTAATTAGGTTTAGAAAATGGTGGTAATGTTCAATGAAGAATTTTCTCTGTGTCAATTAAAATTTTCTCTCTGCCAATTAAAATTTTCTCTCTGCCAATTATAATTTTCTCTCTGCTAATTAATTATTTGTTTAACAGTTCAAGTTACAGGAGTTATACGAAATTTTGGAGGTACATTTGGTCTTTTAAATTTAGTTGATGATTAAGCATGCAGTCAGGTTTGCTAGGAAGTTGGTAGTATATTTCCCGACAGGACCCAACGGTTACTGCTAGAGTAGTTGCCCTTCTAGACAGCATCCCATACGAGCAAATCAGTTGTTCTCTACCAGTGGTTACTTGTGCCTTAGGTACTTGTGCTATCAATAGCTCTGTTTAAAAAGAATAACGTGAGGTAATCATGGAGTCGAGCCGAATACGTCTGCTTTCAAACACCGCGGCTAATTCATTGCAAATAAATAACCGATAGCTGTGATCCTGCAGTCAAGAAATCTATGCATTGGCTAGAATTGCGAGTTAATAAAATGCACAGAAACACGAAATAAAAATGAAATGAATAATTTAATAACAAGGATTGTTTTCTAACGTCTGTAATTGTTGTAGACAACAATGAATTATGTTGAATAACGTTTATTCAAGACAGGACATCTCATGAAAACGGGAAGTGGACCTGAGAGATTCAGTTAAAATACAGACAGACAATACCCTAATCAAATGCAGTAAAGTTACTTTTAGAGCATTACAAGAATAGTAGCGAAATCCCCAAATTAAGCAGTCAGCGTAATATTAGCATATTACTGACCATGTCCACCCACTGGTACACTGAAAGTCAGTGTATATGGCTCTTCACAACCGACGCATCGGGACCCTCAACAGCAGAGTTACCACATAGTACGTTTGGGTTTCCAGTTTTTTGAGTCATTCGTTTCTGGATTAGTATTCTTTGTGTCACGTTGATAAGCTGTTGTTTCTGTCACACCTGAAAGTTTGTGAAATCATCCCACCTCCTTCTAAATAAAATTTACCGTCATGTATCAGAAGGCCAACGTCTGTGAGGATGGGATAGAGGTTTTACTTAAATAAAGACCGATTACAATGTAACGGTTCTGTTTTGATATAGCAATGTTATCTGATTGAATTCATTCGCATTCCTACAGTAATTTTTGAGAACCTCTTAATATAAATTCATCCACTCTCATATCAGCTACAAATTGTCTCTTCATTAGCCTTATGTTCTTTCGTTTATTTGTAGGAAAGGAATAGATCGTCACTCATACATGGGCGGATCAAGCACACATGTGTCTCAATTGTACAGCAGCAGCTAATGGTGTCAAAATAAGTTCAAATAATTCCACCTGATTACAGATTCTCCAGCACAACTGTAGTCGTACTATATCAAATCCCGTTAGCCAAAAATGACTTAAAAATCACAAGAAGTTTGAATAAAAACGCTTTGAGTCACAATTTATTTTTTCGTGTTTTATTAAATTACACAGTGCGTTTCGAACGTTGTGGGCCCTTCTTCAGGTGTAAATCGTCTAATACATAATTTACAATCGCTCTTGAGTGAGGTGAAACGTGTTTTCTTACTACGAGAAAGTGAGATGTTAGGTTTCGTACTTCGTCATTCGACTGCGGAACATATGCGAGAAGCAGTAGGAAAAAAAAGCGAAAAACTTACCGAAGAAGCCAGGAAGAACATTTTTAAACCTTTGAGGTCAACATAAGTTGGGTTATTCGTTCTGTTGTCGCAAGGTGCACACTTGTTTACTCATTTTAAGGGGAGACGTAAGCCAATTTTTATCCCTGTTCGGCCAATGCTATTTCACGTTTTGAATAGGTCTACTTTTAAAAGAACAATAAGTGTTGAAGCAGTGAAATTTTTCCTAAATGTATATAACATATAAGCCTGCATTTACAAGTATAACGAACAAAATACTTCATATGGATCTGAAGAATTTTTTTTTTATTATCTCACTAATAAAATTCCCTTCTTTAATACATTAATTATTGTAAAACAATTCCTCTTGTGTTGGTTATTCTCAGTTTACTTGTAGTGACTTATTACCTTCCTGAGTACAAACTGGCCAAATTTGATATTCATAACCCAGTTAGTTTAGAAATAATGGTACCTAAAAGTCAAGAAATGTAGTTTTTATAAAAATCAATTTAAAGTTTCATATTGCAATTTTAGTAGAGGTACTGATGAGAATTACTTACCACTCATATTTTCCTGCACCATTCTAAACACTGAGTCATACTGACCTCCTTTTTTTCTCTTGGTCCCTCTTCTTTTCGGTCTAATTTCTTTTGTGCATTTTAAATTAACAATTTCTGGTTTTCGGATTCTCTCTTTGCATTTGCAATCTTTATTTTGCAGTATTCCCACTAGATTTTATGCTAATACTTCCAAAACATCCCGTTTCCTTGTAAGACTGCCATTGAAAGATAACATAACATCAGAATCTTCTAATTTTATGGTTGTAACCTGAAAAAATACAGTTTTTGGTAACCGGTTCCAAATGACGGAAGTCACACATTCATTTAAAGTTTTCCTTGTTCTATGAAGACATTTCTTCAACGATAAATCTTTTCAAAGATCTCTTAATATAGGTTTAATTTCATTCATTACTGCTTCAGGTAATACGTTGCACTTCTCCTGTATTGGGACCAAGTGTAAGTATCATTTGGACAAAGTGTGAATTCCCTGGACTAGCAGGATGCAGCGAGTGAGGTTATATTTGTGGAAAGGGGCCAAAATAAGTTGCTGTCAGCTACACTCAACATATAAATTTTATCAGTTAAAACACACAATAACATAAACAAGAATTAAAAATTCTCAAGGTTTTAACGAAAGAGATCCTTTGATTTGATTTAAATCAGCTGAAAGCCACATACGAAAATCTAGGGCCCAAGGCCAAGGTACAGCAATTGAGGTACAGGAGTTATTCTGGAAGTATCACATCTTTAAAAAAGTTTTTTTTTACTTCAACAAAAATAGGCTGTAGGCCACGCATTAAGCAAGAACAATGTTACGGCTTAAGGCCAAAACAAATATTTTCAGTGTTAATTCTGAATAGGCTGAAAACCGGCTGGAAGCCGCGTATCAACCAAACAATTCAACGGCTTAAAGCCTAGGAAGAAGGGCTTTCAATTTAACAGGCTGAGTGCCTTAGCTCAAAACATTTCATCGAAACTCGGTAGAAAGCCGCATACTAAAGAGTAACAATGTTATAACTTAAGGGCCAGAGCAAGATTTTGTATTTTCAGTTTAAGAGAGTTTAAAACTCGACTGAAGGCCACACAACTTGGAGAAAACAATATCACGGCTTAAGGCCTAAAGAAGAAAATACACTCCTGGAAATTGAAATAAGAACACCGTGAATTCATTGTCCCAGGAAGGGGAAACTTTATTGACACATTCTTGGGGTCAGATACATCACATGATCACACTGACAGAACCACATGCACATAGACACAGGCAACAGAGCATGCACAATGTCGGCACTAGTACAGTGTATATCCACCTTTCGCAGCAATGCAGGCTGCTATTCTCCCATGGAGACGATCGTAGAGATGCTGGATGTAGTCCTGTGGAACGGCTTGCCATGCCATTCCCACCTGGCGCCTCAGTTAGACCAGCGTTCGTGCTGGACGTGCAGACCGCGTGAGACGACGCTTCATCCAGTCCCAAACATGCTCAATGGGGGACAGATCCGGAGATCTTGCTGGCCAGGGTAGTTGACTTACACCTTCTAGAGCACGTTGGGTGGCACGGGATACATGCGGACGTGCATTGTCCTGTTGGAACAGCAAGTTCCCTTGCCGGTCTAGGAATGGTAGAACGATGGGTTCGATGACGGTTTGGATGTACCGTGCACTATTCAGTGTCTCCTCGACGATCACCAGAGGTGTACGGCCAGTGTAGGAGATCGCTCCCCACACCATGATGCCGGGTGTTGGCTCTGTGTGCCTCGGTCGTATGCAGTCCTGATTGTGGCGCTCACCTGCACGGAGCCAAACATGCATACGACCATCATTGGCACCAAGACAGAAGCGACTCTCATCGCTGAAGACGACACGTCTCCATTCGTCCCTCCATTCACGCCTGTCGCGACACCACTGGAGGCAGGCTGCACGATGTTGGAGCGTGAGCGGAAGACGGCCTAACGGTGTGCGGGACCGTAGCCCAGCTTCGTGGAGACGGTTGCGAATGGTCCTCGCCGATACCCCAGGAGCAACAGTGTCCCTAATTTGCGTGGGAAGTGGCGGTGCGGTCCCCTACGGAACTGCGTAGGATCCTACGGTCTTGGCGTGCATCCGTGCGTCGCTGCGGTCCGGTCCCAGGTCGACGGGCACGTGCACCTTCCGCCGACCACTGGCGACAACATCGATGTACTGTGGAGACCTCACGCCCCACGTGTTGAGCAATTCGGCGGTACGTCCACCCGGCCTCCCGCATGCCCACTATACGCCCTCGCTCAAAGTCCGTCAACTGCACATACTGTTCACGTCCACGCTGTCGCGGCATGCTACCAGTGTTAAAGACTGCGATGGAGCTCCGTATGCCACGGCAAACTGGCTGACACCGACGGCGGCGGTGCACAAATGCTGCGCAGCTAGCGCCATTCGACGGCCAACACCGCGGTTCCTGGTGTGTCCGCTGTGCCGTGCGTGTGATCATTGCTTGTACAGCCCTCTCGCAGTGTCCGGAGCAAATATGGTGGGTCTGACACACCGGTGTCAATGTGTTCTTTTTTCCATTTCCAGGAGTGTAGCTTACAATTTTAATACGCTAACACTCGGCTGGAGGCCACACCGAGTACTTATTCTAAAAAGAAATCACTATATAAAACACAAGGAGTGGCGCTCAGAAGGTTCCAAGGGGCAGTCTCGGAAGTAACACTAACCCACGTTTAGGTGAGACAGGCAGCCAGACCGACAACCTCCTAGTCGGAAGGCAACCCAACCGAAGGCCAGCCGACAAACAAACCCACAGAATCACTTCTGCTCCTTCCGACGAGCAAAACGACAACAAGACGTCAATAGCTCAACATTCTGGATAATGGTGCCCAATCCATCCAAGTCAGAATAAACGCCCAAGACTACCAACACACCTCAGCTGTCGATCTACCCGCCGTGCTGGACAGAAACAACACGACGAGGAAAAAACACTGCCGAAAACTACGTCAACGCCGAGGGCAGGCAACTTGAACGTTAACGGCCACAAGGCAGAACATACCGCTGGTGCACTTCATTCATGAAGGAGTGAATTAAATTAAGTTATACGCCATCCAAGAAAACGGCTGCAATTCTAGCCGATGTCAATGCACTCACGTTGTTGCTCCCGGAAATGTCGCAGAAAGAATCAAACAGCATCAAACGTAGAGAAGTGATAGTTGTTGTGGCTTCATAGTAGGCTAAGTCAGAAGTCAACTTTAGAGGCCAAGATCGGCGGGCGACGAACTTCATAACCCTCGCAAGAAGCGCCTCACAACTCCAACCGACCTCGGGTGACGGGGACCCCCTCTCTGCTCTGCGCCAACCGACCGACTGCCTCACACACGGAAACGGTCAAAAGACAAAATGCATGTCGGCCGACGAGACGACCGACCGTACGACCAACCAACGGCTGTTCCCGCTCCAGTCTCCTTCCGTCAGACACTGCATGTATGTCCCCAACGGTGGGCAAGTACAGTCTGTCAGCACCTCACTGGCGCTCCGTACCCGAAGCTGCTCCCTGCCGACTGCATCCCTGGTTCGTCTCCAACTGACTTTTCAGACACACCACGACCCGTAAATACTGTCAGACATTCCAGAGATGGTACCATAGCGCACTTATCGATACGAGCTGCTACTGCAACTCACGGGCAAGTAAGGCAGAAGGTTAATGACGCCAATAAATGGAATAGGAAAACGTGGTGGTAGTACCGTAATAGAAGATGGCAAACAGTAAATGTCATGAACACGAGCCGTGCACGACTCACTGTGCTGAGGTTTCCGTTTGTGTAAATCTTATAGAATAACCCATACAGGTTTTTTTTTTTTTTTCGTGTTCGCAACCCGTGGTCTAGCGGCTAGCGTCACTGCCTCTGGATCACACGGTCCCGGGTGCGATTCCCAGCCAGTTTGGTGATTTTCTCTGCCCGTAGACTGGGTGTGTGTCGTCCTCATCATTTCATGATCATCAGTCATGACAGTGTCTAGATCAGATCGTGTAAAAATTGGGACGTCCTACGGGCGCTGATGACCGCGCAGTTGAGCGCCCCACAAATCAAAAATCATCGTCAGTGTTTTTCATGTTTTCTAAGTCCTAAACATTTCATTTTATGGCCAAGCCGTAATTATTCTGTAATCTGTGTATTTCAACATTCGTCAGGCGACCTTTACAACGGTCGTAAACAGTAACAAACATGATCGGCACGATGAGTATCGGTAGTAGATGCGGAGTAGGAAAAATTTGACACCATAAAACAATAGAAGCAGGAAATAACGTACAAGGAATAAAATAAAACCTGTGCACTATCTTTGTGTGGTGCAAAAAAAGAAGGCGTGGCATTTAAATGCCAGATCGCAAAGAGCGTCAGTAAAACCATCATAATTCACGAAAAATCTGTCGTATTAACTCGAAACAAAAACTGCTTTACGCAGGAAACAGCGAGCATTTCAAATACACGAAAGCAAAGAAATAGATTTTTTTGAACTTCTGTCTCCTTTTAAAAATGCTTCACATACGTAGTTTAACCTGACGTGATCATAAATGGAGTTTTATCGCATAATGCCATAGGTCTGAGTTTTTAAAGTTGACATATGAAACCAACAAATTTAAAGTAAGTCCTTAAAATTACTACCTCTGGCGAAATCTATCTGTTCCTTTAACGTACATTCAGGCTTTCAGCTTCTATGGAGGTATATTTTCAGTTTTTCTAGCAGATTTAGGGTCTTACCATTGGCTTCATCGTGTACTGTTACCAAATTGTTTTCTATCCTGGGGCTCGTCTAGGTTGAGGTTCTAGTCCTCCCTCGAGAATAGGTGTGTGTGTTTGTCCTTAGGATAATTTAGGTTAAGTAGTGTGTAAGCTTACGGACTGATGACCTTAGCAGTCAAGTCCCATAAGATTTCACACACATTTGAACATTTTTTTTTTCTATCCTGTTGATAACCGTTGCCTTCCACTGTTTCTCACATAGTTTCCTCATTCGATTCTCGAAATACAAAACTTTCCCATAAGGCTGCTTACCTCGCTCAAGAGCGAATGTAAATTATGTATAAGACGATTTGTACTAGAAGAAATGCATAGCACACGAAAAGTTGTGACTGACGGTGTTCTCCTTCATACGTCCTGTATACTAAATACAGTCACGTTCACAGTTGCAAAATATGGGTGAAATTAAATTGATTCTAAAACACCTAGTGAGCAAACACTAATCAGCGAAAACCTTACGACCACCTGTTTAATAGCGATTCGTCCACTTCGAAACACAATACAGCACCAACTCTGCGTGGCATTGGCTCGGCAAGATCTTGACACGTTTCCGGCGGTACGTGGCATCGGATGTCAACACACAAGTCACGAAATTCTCGCAGATTATGGTGTATTTCCGAGCAGTCGTTTGCGTAGTCAATGGCGTATCCGTACATGACTGTCGAACTGGTATAACATCCTATCAGGCTATGTATTTTTAAGTGTCCACAATCCAGTCTCGATGATCACTTGGCCACTGGAATTGTAGATGACGTTATCGGTGGGTCAACACAAAACGCGTATAGGTCTTCTACAGGGCCCCATCTTCAACATTTTTCGGTGTGCTCTGAAACACTTGTGTCTGCACTGTACTTTCACGTCAGATCAACCACAGATCGCCGTCTATCCTGCTTTACAAAAAGGCCAACTCCCTGACGCCCACCCAAATAATTATGTGAAAGAAGTTCAGCCCTGTACTGCTTTATTCTAAAGAAATGTCTAACTACAATGTAAATTCACGTGGCTATCGTAATGCATGTTATTGCGTAGTTCATAGGATGATTTGATGATGAGGTTAGGCTCGAAACTAGTCATCAAGTAATAAGGGAAATTAATATTGCAGCTTTGACATTGACGATTCCCGTCAATTTATTTTGAATTTTGGTACTTATTTGTAACTATTTTTACAGGTTTCAAATGGCTCTAAGCACTATGGGACTTAATATCTGAGGTCATCAGTTCCCTAGACTTAGAACTAATTAAACCTAACTAATCTAAGAACAACACACACATCCATGCCCGAGGCAGGACTCGAACCTGCGACCGTAGCAACAGCGCGGTTCCGGACTGAAGAGCCTAGAACCGCTCGGCCACAGGGCCCGGCTATTTCTACAAGACATTGAGAAGAATTTGAATAAATGTCAAGCTACCTGCAGAAGAACTGACAGGGAAAACAAGAAAGTAAATGTAGATTAATTTCTGTGAAGTTGTGGCTGTGCCCACTCTTGTACTAGGTTCCCAATAATGGACAAAACAATAATTCAAAATCAGGCAGCAGATATGTTCTTTAGGTATGAAAGGAGCTGTAACAAAATGGATAAAATAAGGAATGAATCAATAAGGTCAGATTTAAAAGTCTTTTCAGTTAATGACAAGAAAGATGGAATGGGAGGAACATAATAGAAAACAAAGTACTAAAGAAATGAATAATCGTTCGAGTGTGAAGAGAGAACTAAGAATACCTTATAAGAGCTGGATGGAAGATAAACAGGTGAATACAAAATCTATTCCATGTAAGAAAGTGATAATTCTTTATACGATTGTACATATGAATTTTCAGTAGTAGCTATAATTCCCGATGTTGCAGTTTTAATGCTGTAACGTCACTTACATCCGATCTGACCAGTAAAAGACTTGCAAAACATCGTTACGTTTCAACGATGTTGAAAGTCGGACTGGTCCTATAGTGAACCGTTGTTTCAGAACACACAGAAATGCAGTTACATAGGAGAGACAGAAAACTAAGTTAAACCTTATCAGTAATATTGTTATTCTTACGTACGTCTTGCTGTCAACTTTATGAAACAATGGAACACGAAATATTTCGACTGGCATGACTGATAGAAATCTATGAACACGAAATTTAAAATTCCACATGTGCCAATTTCTGCTCGCATTTGTACAGAGAACCTCATCCAATAAAAATACGCATGTTACATGTGACAAGTGTAACTAATTATTATCAAAATAAGCCGGTCGCAATAGCAGCTATACAGATATCGACGAAGCTGGCTAATTCTGGTTACAAAAACTCGCCGCTTTTCTCATCAGACGAGCTGTAGGTATGTAGTATCGTGATTAAAATGAATAAAACAACAGAATAACGTAATGAATTTTGATATAAATTTATAACTGAATAAATAATAAACTTGGAGCACATACGTCCGGACAGACACAACCAAGAACAATAACGAGAGTGGATAAAATAAGACAAAGAAACTACAAAAAAAATTACAGAGACATGTTCTTATGCATGTTAACGAAAGCTATTAATTTAGCGTTATTGTAAGTCCAAATGGTATGCGAGTCCTTTTCTTGTAATAACTTTATTACCTCTGTCCTCTCTAAATACGCTATAGCAGACTAATAAAGAAAAGAAAAACATGATTAAGTTGTTACAATGGCCAGCAGTGAATACGAGAGATGTGTGTGTGTGTGTGTGTGTGTGTGTGTGTGTGTGTGTGTGTGTGTGTGTGTGTGTGTATGTGTGTGTGTTAATGTATGTTGGCGCGGCTTGGATAGAGTGGCGGAACCCTCGCTAAGCACGAGACAAGTTGCGTCGGCTCGTTAGGCAGGCAGGCACAGACACACGTGTACACACACACGTACACTCACACACGGACGAGCCCACATCATGGTCCGCTGTGTGCTGCAGCCACTCTCCTCCGCCCCCACCCTCCACCCTCACTCTCCGACTGCCCCCGCACAGTAGCGGGTGGTCCGCCCCACTGCACGCACGACCCTGCTCTCCTTCGCCGTAATCAGGAACTCGAGACGGCCCCACGACGAATCGCCGGCGAGAGATCTCCCCCTGTATTTGTTTTAAAATCAAAGGGTGGGAGAGGGGGCGCAAATAATAACGAGGACGAGTTCTCGAGGACAGCCGAGGCTCGCAGAACACCTTTATCTCATTACGAAGTTACACGGCGGCGGAAGCAGCGACACACAAAGAAACCCCGTCTTACTTTCCTCCAGTCTGCCCCCCCTCCTTTCTCTCTCACTCTCTCTGTACCCCGTACAACCACTGTGCGCACTCGCGAAAACTTAACGATGATTAGTGCCGGAAATAATTAAATGTAATAACACAAAAGGGTATCTTAATTAATCTCGTGAATTGTTTTAATTAACCTCCGGCCGCGCGACACAAAGAAAGCCCTATATCGCAATTATGGCATCCGGGGGGCGAAATAATGAAGGAAACGACGCACAAAGGATGCGTCTGGAGGCGGAGTAAATGAGGTGTAGACTCGGAGGAGGCAACCAGCCACCCGTCCAGGCCTCTCGCTGGAGGGAAGAGCTGCCCGGCAGGCAACCCAGCACACGGCCACATACCTGCAGCTGGGCCGCGCGGTCCGGAGCTGTCTTTTTCCGTGGTCAGACTGACAGGTAGTTGACATGGGATACTGGACTGGTGTGCGGATTTTCGCCACGCCTGACTTTTGCCACGCCAGACATATGCCACAATTTTACCGGCTTCCAATCAGAATAATTGCTGGAGCTCACCCACGGTCATCCTGCAGACATCTACACTCCTAGAAATTGAAATAAGAACACCGTGAATTCATTGTCCCAGGAAGGGGAAACTTTATTGACACATTCCTGGGGTCAGATACATCACATGATCACACTGACAGAACCACATGCACATAGACACAGGCAACAGAGCATGCACTATGTCGGCACTAGTACAGTGTATATCCACCTTTCGCAGCAATGCAGGCTGCTATTCTCCCATGGAGACGATCGTAGAGATGCTGGATGTAGTCCTGTGGAACGGCTTGCCATGCCATTTCCACCTGGCGCCTCAGTTGGACCAGCGTTCCTGCTGAACGTGCAGACCGCGTGAGACGACGCTTCATCCAGTCCCAAACATGCTCAATGGGGGACAGATCCGGAGATCTTGCTGGCCAGGGTAGTTGACTTACACCTTCTAGAGCACGTTGGGTGGCACGGGATACATGCGGACGTGCATTGTCCTGTTGGAACAGCAAGTTGCCTTGCCGGTCTAGGAATGGTAGAACGATGGGTTCGATGACGGTTTGGATGTACCGTGCACTATTCATTGTCCCCTCGACGATCACCAGAGGTGTACGGCCAGTGTAGGAGATCGCTCCCCACACCATGATGCCGGGTGTTGGCTCTGTGTGCCTCGGTCGTATGCAGTCCTCATTGTGGCGCTCACCTGCACGGCGCCAAACACGCATACGACCATCATTGGCACCAAGGCAGAAGCGACTCTCATCGCTGAAGACGACACGTCTCCATTCGTCCCTCCATTCACGCCTGTCTCGGCACCACTGGAGGCGGGCTGCACGATGTTGGGGCGTCAGCGGAAGACGGCCTAACGGTGTGCGGGACCGTAGCCCAGCTTCATAGAGACGGTTGCGAATGGTCCTCGCCGATACCCCAGGAGCAACAGTGTCCCTAATTTGCTGGGAAGTGGCGGTGCGGTCCCCTACGGCACTGCGTAAGATCCTACGGCCTTGGCGTGCATCCGTGCGTCGCTGCGGTCCGGTCCCAGGTCGACGGGCACGTGCACCTTCCGCCGACCACTGTCGACAACATCGATGTACTGTGGAGACCGCACGCCCCACGTGTTGAGCAATTCGGCGGTACGTCCACCCGGCCTCCCGCATGCCCACTATACGCCCTTGCTCAAGGTCCGTCAACTGCACATACGGTTCACGTCCACGCTGTCGCGGCATGCTACCAGTGTTAAAGACTGCGATGGAGCTCCGTATGCCACGGCAAACTGGCTGACACTGACGGCGGCGGTGCACAAATGCTGCGCAACTAGCGCCATTCGACGGCCAACACCGTGGTTCCTGGTGTGTCCGCCGTGCCGTGCGTGTGATCATTGCTTGTACAGCCCTCTCGCAGTGTCCGGAGCAAGTATGGTGGGTCTGACACACCGGTGTCAATGTGTTCTTTTTTCCATTTCCAGTAGTTTATGTAGGAAAGCTAATCCAACGGCAATAGAGTTTTTTAAACTTCGTCAAGGAACAAGAGTGGCAGGATGTTTACATTGCTGATAATATACATGACAATTATAATGCTTTACACATTTCTCTTGCTCTTCGAAAGTTGCTTTCCATTAGAACGTTCTAAACAGGGTACTAGCACAAAAGGCAGCCTGGGTGGCTAACTAGTGGGATAAGGATATTATAAAGAACAAATTGGAACTATACCGAAATGTTCGTCGTCACAATCTAGCTACAGTAGCCAATTACAAACAGTATTGTAAGGTGCTTAAAAAGTTACTAGGAAGGCTAAAAGTATGTGGTACACAAATAGAATAGCTAATTCACAGGGTAAGTGTCTGGTAAGCAGCACAAGGTCGACAATATGAAACCAGTTCGTAGTAAAAATTATTGTTACTGGTAAAACAGATATATGTACAGTACTGATCAATCACTTTCTGAGAATTGTTGGTGAATGAAATAAAAACCTAGTTTGTACAGGGAATCATACAACTCTCTTGGAAAAGGCCTTTCCGAGACTGATGTCTTATATACACATCTGTGATACTGAAAAGGGGGGCGGGGGATTTAGTTAATAATTAAATAGCTCAAGACTAAGGACTCTTATAGATATGACGGAGTACCTAGCAAAATTTTATTGCCCAAGTTAGCCATATTTGCAGTTTTTCCTTTAAGAATGATCAGTTTCGTGAATAATTGAAGTACTCAGTAGTAAAGGCACTTAGAAAAGGGGAGAAACTTGTGATGTACACAGTTTTAGACCTATTTCTATGCCATCAGTGTTTGTTAAAGTTGTTGAAAAGGCTTTGTATATAAGGGTAATTGATCATTTTATTTCAAATAATTTGCTATCAGATGTGCAGTTCTGCTTTAGAAATGGTTTAACAACTGTAAATGTTATATTCTCTCTCCTCTGTGAGGTACTGGATGGATTAAACAAACGGTTTCGAGAGCGAGGCATCTTCTTTTTATTTAACTATGGCGTTTGATTATGTTGATTACAAAATATTGCTCCTGATGTAGGACCATTATGGAATATAGGGAGTAGTTCACAATTTGTTCACCTCTTTCTTTAGCAACAAACAGCAAAGGGTCATTATCCACAGTGTTGAGAATGGCTATGCTGTTGGGTCTGAGTGGGACATGGCCAAATGTGGGGTGCCGCAGGGATCAGTGCTAGGACCTCTCCTGTTCCATATTTATATATATGATGTATCCTCTAGTATTACAAGTGATTCTAAAATGTTTCTGTTTGCTGATGACACTAGCTTGGTGGTAAAGGATGATCTGTACAACATTGGCACTGTTTCAAAAAGTGCAGTTCTTGACATAAGTTCACTTCCTGTAGAATGTAAAATAATTCTAAATCACAGGAAGACCCTGTTTTTACATCTTCTAACACACAATTCAACAAATCTCGACGTTTTAATTTCACAGAATGGGCATATGCTTAGTGAAACTGAATAGTTCAAATTTCTAGGTGTTCAGATAGACAGTAAACAGTCGTGGACACCTCATGTTCAGTATCTTGTTCAAAGACTTAGTGCAGCCCTTTTTAATATTCGAACTGTATCTGAAGTAAGTGATAGTTCGTCGCAAAAAGTAGGCCCCTTTGTCTATTTTCATTCACTTATGGTATATGTTATTATATTTTGAAGTAGATCTTCCCATTCTGAAAGGATATTTTTGGCTCAGAAACAGGCAGTTCAGGCAATAAGCAGTGTAAGTTCGCGAATCTCTTGTCGACCCCTTTTCACAAGTATGAGTATACTGATACTGACCTCTCAATATATATACTTCATACTGTCGTTTCTTCTTACCAATATCATCTTATTCCCAAGAAATGGCAGCGTTCACTCAGTTAACACTAGGCAGAAATCCCAACTGCATTTGGATCACACTTCCTTGACTCTTGCGCCGAAATGTGTGCATTATAATGCTGCACCCGTTTTCAGTAACCTACCACAATAATTCAAAAATCTTAGCAGTAATCCACGAGCTTTCAAATCGGAACTGAAGAGTTTCCTCATAGGTCGTTCCTTCTATTCGTTGAGGAGTTCTTGAAAAATTAAGCTGATTCATGTGTTATATTGTCGATTACGTCTACGAGAACTTATGGCTTGCCCTCTTTGGGCTCCGAGATCCTCCAGCCTGTGATTGTGCTGCCCAAAAACAAACTGTTCAACATATTATGACTACGAAGTGTTTCTCGACGGAGTCCTTGTGTAAAAAGTTCTCGGTTTACTTGCCGTGTCAAATTTGGATAAAATTCCGAACTTTCGATGACTACCTCCGTCATCTTCGTCACGGGTAAAACTGACTGTCGTGGACTGGACTTCTTTTTTTCCTTTATTGTAATTTCATGCCTCTGCTGAGGTGAGCGGGCAGCGGCCTACATAGGCCGCTCTTTGGCCAAAAGACACAACATAAATATATGGAAGGCATAGAAAACATAAAAAACATGGTAGACAGAAGATGAACACTACACAAGAGATCAGAAGTCGTTTGATGGAAGACATTGCGATGAAGGGTGGCACCAGTTGAAAACAGATGAAGACGTCTAGGTGGAGACACAAACGTAGGAGAAAACACTGATGAAGACACTTCACTCAAATGGAGAGACACTGACGCATGGAAAACGCTGGTGACGATCATCGGCGAAGCACTCACACTGACGAAGGGGGGGGGGCTGCCCCCAAGTCAAAAGGAGAGGTAGGAGGGCGGGAAGGAGGGGTGGAGCCAGTGGGAGAAAGAAGGAAGAGTGGGGGAAGGAAAGAGGGGGGTGTTGGAAGCCCGGAGAGAGGGTGGAAGTGGGAGACATGTGAGAGAGGAGGGGGTTGAAAGGAAGGTGAGGAGCGAGAAAGGGAACACTGGGGGAAAAAAGAGAGGGAATTGGAGGGGAGAGTCAGAGCTGGTGGGAGGGGTAGATGGATGGGGCAAGGACATCAACAGGGAGGGAGAGTTGGCGGAAGCCACCTTGGGAAAGATATAGAGGGTGTGAAGATGGAGAGCAGGAGGGATGCAAGAATATAGTCACAGCAGAAGATGGCAATGGGTGAGAATGGGAGAGACAATTGAGAGTGGGGGATCGAGCTTGCAGGAGGTGTAAAGGATCCGTATCCATACAAGGAAAAGGAGAACGTACAGGAAGGGAATCAAGTCGTATAGGATCCATGTGGTGGATGGGAGTCAGATGCAATAGGCGTGGCGGATTACAAGGCGTTCCTGGATTTGGAGGGACTTACAGTAGGTGGGAGGGTTGGAGATCCAGGCGGAATGAACATAGCAGAGGATGGGGCGGATGAGGGACTTATAAGTGTGGAGGATGGTGGAAGAGTCCAGATCCCATGTGCAGCCAGAAAGGAGTTTCAGTAGGCGGATTCAGGAATGTGCCTTGGCTTGGATCGTCTAGAGGTGGGGTTCCAGGAAAGGTGACGGTCAAGGGTGACACCAATGTACTTGAGGGTTGGTTGAGGTGAGTGGGACATCATAGAAGGTGATATAAAAAACAAGGAGTCGGAAGGAAGGCGTGGTTTTGCCTACAATGAGTGGACCGGTGAGGCTTCCACTTTTATAAACAGTGGACAGCTTCTCATTGGCTGGATAACGTCACGGTGAAAACGGCGCGTACGGAGGTGGCGGCCTCTAAGTCCGTAGATTGTGTTTGAGCGCTTTATCCAGCGTTGCTTGCAGCGCCATCCATAGCAACAGGTGGAGACCTGTGAGGAATGTAAGAAGTCTCCCTCTGCGTTCTTTCTTTATCAACTGTGCGCTTCCATGCATTGCTGAGTGCATATCCGGAGTCTCTGTTGAAATTACTTTCACATAGTCTAATTTCAACTGCTTCCCTGATGACAGAGTCCCAATAGTTTGAAGTGTAAGCAAGTATTCTTGTTTCTTAATGACATCTTATGTTTATTTAACAAACTATACTCTGCCACCGCTGATTTTTCTAGATACTTGAATTTCAGGTGACGCTGATGTTCCGCACAGCGATCGGCAACGATTCTTATAGATTGGCCCACATAATTTTTGCCACACTCACAAGGAATGCTGTAAATTTCCGGTACTCTCAGACTGTCCTCAGAGGAAGTACCCTGGAACATTTAGTGACTTCATTGATGCTGCTCCCTGTGCTGTTAATCAGCTTCCATCATTAGATATTGAACAATGATTAAATGTATCTGCCTTTTCTTAGACTTCCAACTATATCAATTAAAGTAGGCAGTAATATTAAGTTAGTAATTTTCAAAACTTAAGAATGTGTGTAAAATTTGTGCCAAAAAGTAAAACTAAAGTATATGTAAATGCTTAACTAGATGTACCAGTGAAATTAAACTTTATGTACCTGTCAATATTTGCTGTTGTGCCATACGATAAATAAAATAAATAAACATTTTATTTTATCTGATGTTTCTTTTATGCTATAATTTCATACACTGACACGTTACATTACCTTGGCGATATGATCCTCAGTTTCATCCTACCGAAAAAGACGAGTAAAATAAAAAGATCAGTTATCTGTCTGCTTTCGTGTCAGTACGACCAAGGTTCAGTATCTTCACCACAGCGAAGTGATTTGTCCCCTCTGTTTAAGTCACTGGACTGGTGTTCGGCCGGTGGTGGAAAGGACCCCTTTGGCCTGTTCCGTGCAAGGTGGGTGATTCGTCGGACAGCAGGCATGCACGGGCACTCTGCTGCTGGAATTTGGTGGATGGACATCGTCTGCTAAACACGGACTTCGTAACTTACAATCGTGATGAGGTTGTGTAAGTCTTCGACCAAACTGAAGAATTTAATCATTGTCTTTTACAAATTTATTTTAGGAATCATGTTCCATGATTTATTTAGAGTAGGGAACGGAATAATTTTCATGTTTTATTGATTTATTCGGGGACTTGCTTGATTGCACTGGAACTTTGAGATGTGGAAATGTGGCTTACTTCGAGATGCTTAATTTATGGTACAACATTTCCATCTCCGTTGTTAGTACCTCTGTAATTGGTGTGTGTGTGTGTGTGTGTGTGTGTGTGTGTGTGTGTGTGTGTGTGTGTGTGGGCGCGCGCGCGTTAACAGCTCTTTTTATTGGAATAGTTCAATATTTATTCGAGTTTTCTTTAAATCCTCTATTTGTGTTAATCTTAAATTTTTATTGTGTCTGCTTTGCTTTGGCGGAGTGAACTACTCGTACGTCGTACTAGGAGCATGTCAAGAGCTCAGTTTTTCCGATTCATTAATTGATCGTCGCTAGGGTACTTCTGTCTTATACGAACGTGTGTTTGTTATGTATTCAGTTTTCAACCGTCTATGGTAATTTGCCTACTTGCCACGTTTATTAGATTACTTGTCCACGTGGACCCTCTCTTTCGTTTCAGCGTGTGAATATCTTCCGATCAGTTCAATTGAATCAACTGTGCGTATTTGGAGAAACATTGTAAATTAACTGAACAAACACTGTTTTTTGCCTTGGTTCACAAATTTTATTATGGTTACTGCACAACCTATGTTTCAGGAGTAAAGTCCCATTTCCAAATACATTACACATTCCAAAGACGATAAAGATGAACACGATGATAAGGCAAAGGCGAACATCCTTTGATATATCGAACCTTGGCTTAGTGTAAAATTACATCAATGACCATTTTTCGATAAATTACGTATGGGATTACACTATCCAGCAGTTACACTAACAAGACTAAACATACCAGGGAATAAAGCTATGCATCAGCCTAGAACTTTTATCTAATGATGGACTGAGGCCCAAACTTTCACTTCTATCTAGGAGTAGTGATATCCTCTGCAATAGGTGAATCACTGAATTGGGTTTGCTCATTTAATAATACGTGTGGAGATAAACGCATCTGTTTTTTTAATTTCTAGAATTTATGACATTGATTTTTGCCCCACTTTTTCTCTGTCTGTAGGACTTCTGCATCTACTATGTATTTGTTGTTCTTTTTTTTACGCCGTGTTCCGGAAAGGCTGAATTAGGCTTCTTCACTCTTTAGCTTCTAGGATGTTCTATAAGCCTGGTGCAAATTGACCTCCCAGTCCGTCCAGCGCAGCAATATTAACACTCCCGGCATGTGATCTTTCGAACCCCACTTTTTTGCGATGGCTGATTGTTTGTGTTTTGCATTCAACGAGCAACTGCCTATTGTCTGAGGGACATAAAAAGCACAGAGAGACCCTTTACCTCCAAAATATTACCTATCCTGTTTGACGTTTTCCTTATTTATTTTCCAGCTTGCGTGGTTTCTTGGGGACAGTAGGGACCTGGTTTGCTTCTTCATTTTTTTTTATTTAGAGTTTTGTCAGAGCTGTTGGGTTCAAATTCATTATTTGTGGCTACTGAAGAAGCTATTTGCGACTATTCAGAGGTAAACAGTAATATTTCATTAGGTTTTTTCTACAGGCAGCCGCACCAATCACAGTCCATCTCCCACCAGCTACGAACATTAGTAATCACTTTTAGCATATGTTGTGAATTAAGGACTTGTTTCCGCTGACTCTGTCTCTATATGTAATGCCTTTATTTGCTACTGACCAGTTTCAAGCTCATGGTCTTTGTCAAGCTACTGCACGTAAGTGATCATTTGTGTTCTCTTTCTAGACCATACATGAAGTCAAAATATAAACTATTCGAAAGAAAGGCGAGGCATATTCTAAGCATCGTCGTCGAAGAATAGCATATTGGCAGCTATTATTGGACATTTCTAGAGCGCGTGTCGCTGTTAGCTTCCACGAGGGTTCTCAGAGAATGACTCTTACCATAGCAAATAAAAGTATTACATAAAGTTACGGTCTAACCGGAAACATGTCTTCCTTTAACGAGTATTTGATAGCTGTTGCCCAGTTACTAGGAAAAATACGGTTTTGCATTTTGTTAGTATCGTCTCCATGAACCCGTGCAAGCCTTTTCATCACTGCATAACTGCAACAACCTATAGCCATTTACATTTGATTCGGGAAATGGAACCTAACAAAGTCGACCTAGTCTCGCTGTCAACTGATAATATGTGTATAGTGGGTATAGGGTGCAAGGACATGGGGTTGAAAAAAAGGAATGAAGATTTGCATTACGAAATAACTTTTTTTGCAGGAATGTTTACAGAAAGTAATTGAAAAAAAAAGCCAACGAAGTTGTGCCATTTTAAGCGGAGTAGCTTTGTATTCAGAGGCCTCCAACCTCCATGCCTCATGGGTTTCTAGTGATTTACGTAAACATTTTTCAGCAGAGGGTTCGGATAATTTCTGCTACAAGGCCTTTGGAGTCAAACTAGACCTGTCAGCATGCAAACGCCTGTATGTATGAATTACGTTTTTTGTACTTAACTGTAATACGACGAAATGTTCAATATCCGTGTAAAAATTATCTAAAGGTGAATATAACTGTAACTTACACTGTGATCATTTAACCAACTTAATTTCTTTCTCATTTTCTTGTTAAATTATTTGTATGAGATTTATAGGTTTTTTTTAACATATCGCTGTTAGACGGTTGAATAGCTCCGCCCACATTAAAGTGCTGTGTGTGTGTGTTTCTCTTTTTTCCAATTGTTGACGCTATCGATTATCGGTGCGAATCTGCCGGTTTCTAAAGCCTAAATCAGCCATGATCACCTAGTGTCTTTTTCAACTGGGAACTGAAATAAGTAAAAAAATCGAAATTCGTTTCGAAGTTGTTGCATCTGTCTAAGGCCAAAATTTTTCATTACAAGAATTTGTTAGAAAAAGTTGGAACTCATAAAAAGCACTCTTACTCTGAAGCCTGCCACCAAACGTGTTTTGTGTGTATGCGCGTGTGCGCGTGAGATAAACAGAGAGACAGAGAGAGAGAGAGGGGGGGGAGAGAGGGAGAGGGAGAGGGAGAGGGAGAGTATGGGAGTTGGTATGATAAGAAGGGGAACTCTTGAGTAGGGCGGTGCTCCAGTTGAGTAGGGCGGTGCTCCAGGTAATGGATAGAGGAATTTTAATTTAATGTGTGTTCTCGAGAACTTTCGAAACGAAATACGTGCCTTTGCATAAACTCTTATCTGTTTGATTTACCGCACCAAAACACGCACATAATGGCTCTGCTCTTTTCTACAGATTCCAGTTCATCAGTATATCGCTCCAATTATTATATTCCTTTCTAGTTAACAGACATCCTAGTTTATTGGTGTCTCCCTTGTTATTGTTCTCTTTGATACGACAGTACTGCTGCTGTTTCACTCTGTTTCGATGTCATGTTAGGACGATGATTCCCTTCCTTTTCTACCAGGTGCGCTCCTTTATTACCCAAGAGTACCTCATGCCCTTTAACCCTATTTATTCGTTCATTTTTTGCTTCTTACGAAAAACTTTAATCCACAATAATCTGCAGTCCATACTTTAGTATAAGAAGGTTATCAAATATCGAGTAATAAAATACCTTTAGTGTTTCAAAGAACTTCTCACGGAAACAGAAATGTTATGTCTTAAATACCTAATGGTATTGTTTCCACTTGAACTTTTCACACTTAATGGTTTTTTTATGTGATGGAAGTCACGAGAAAAATTCAGGACACCAATGAAACGTTTGACATTGCTTTCCTTTAAGCAACTCCTTAATAGTTTCAAACTATTTAAAGGGCATCATAGGTAACTCTCCATGGCCAGGTGACTGCAGAGGCTAGCGTCTAGAATCATGTCTCATATAGATGAGTAGATAAGATCTGTACGAGAACTTTTCAGGCTTCCTATGCCACTCCTGGATAAACAGGAAGGAAATAGGCCCATCATTGTTGCAACCTCATTTGTTGAAACTATTCAACACTCGAATCACTTTTCAATTCATTTGCGTACTTTTGCATTTCATCAGAAAGGGCATACACATCAGCACTGCTAGTCTTCTGGAGACAAATGAGGAAAACAGTCTCAACTTTTCTTGAAGCCGTTTCAGATGTTCACTGATGATTTTCGGCTCATTGGTATCACCTTGTCCTTATGTAGAAGTTCATTGAATCAGGGGAATGACGAAAAAGTAGTTTGAGCATCCAGGCGACGCTTGCATAGTTGTCTTCGGTAACAAAGGTCTTATGGCACCATCGGCATCCATTATTGTGGTGTTTACATCTTGTAATTTCAAATTCAGATTATCCATCTGCATGGATACTCTGCAAATAACACATAAGTGTCTGGCAGAGAATGTCTAGAAAGTCAGAAAGGTATACTAGAGAATAAAACTTGTGTATGAGAGATTGAAGATACGTGTTCAGCAGTGATATCATTAGATAACGGTCGAAAAAATACGAGTATTCATGTTGCTTTACTTAATTTTATTAGCTACACTGCTAGCCATTTTCAGTGTAGTGTTGAGTTTCGCAGATAAAGTTTCAGAAGTTATGGCTTGACAGTTGATCATACAGTAAGAAACAATACGATTAAGATTTTTTTCTTTGGCAATACTTAAGAATGCGGACCTAACAGAGCTGGTGTTTCGTCAACACAAATTTCCATAAATCTGTCCTAAGACAAATAATTTTTAGCAAAAAAATTCACTTACGACAAAAATTACATCAGAACCTTTCAGCGTTCTTTCCAAGTCTTTGAAAACAATAGTTACTTATTTTCCTCTCGTCCACAAATCGGCAATATACTGTTGCGAGTTTTATCAGCAGAATCGTTAGACTGCAACGCCAAAAATGGAAACAATTCCAGATTTTTACGTAGCTATTCTTTCATTTCCTTCACTTTCAGAGTTCTTTCTTCGATCCTGTGTTGCACGCTATTGTTTGAAAGAGGTATCTTGTCCATGTTTTGTGACGTTTTCTTCAAAAACAATTCTGGATGGTTTAAGAATAGAAATTATGGTTAAAGTTTCACCACCGGTATGAGGTTTTACGTTTTTTGCTATTACGAGGAAGTTTCACGTGATACTTCAATAACTCTCTCACTTCCCTGCTAAAAGTTCCCGACAGACTAGTTTTATACGAGTTAAAAAGTTTCTTTTCCTGACAAAAAAGTCTTTTGGTGTATTTTTCAACGCAGGGTGAACCGTTGATAGATGACTTTCCAGACGCATAGGACGCAGTGAGACGTTACAGAGGACATTATGACACAGGACACACTGTGGCAGTTGGACATTGTCTTTTTCAATCATACTCAATATATTCTTCATTATACAATCTAATTTTGGCAGACGTTCTCACTCATTGTGCAAAACAAATGAAAGTATTATTTATATGAAAATACTATTTACTTCCACAGAGCACAAAGGAGCTATTACGGAGTTAAAAATTCAGCGCAGACTGGAGGACGTGTTCTGAGTCATAATTTCGTGACGTACTAGGCAAAGCTGATGCTGACAGCTCTGCAGAAAATGCACTTGCTGAATGTCATAAGAGTATAAAATTTTTGAAATGTCTGAACGCACGTTTTTGCTTTCTTCTGAACTACTGTGTATCCACGCCCTTTCCCCCTTAAATCTGTCACGCCCATTCCCAGGGACGGGGCGCGCCCTCTAGATTGGAAACCACTGTGCTGTAGGGTAGCTCTTCCCCTGTAGTGCAGGTTTACGTGGATATTACTTGTTGTTGCTCATTGATCTGTATAGTAGAGGTCTATATCCTAACTTTTTACTTTTCCAAAATCACGTTCAATAATCTCAAGTCCTTTCTAGTTTCATTGTAATGTTCACAAGATGTGATCATCTCTTTCTTTTATGTCTGCAGCCTAGTAGCAAGCTATCGACATCAAACAGTTTATTTTAAGTTCAAAATTGTGTGGCCTCAAAGTACACAGTTAATCATGTCTTCTCCGGTGACTTAGTAAGAGAAGAGACGTTACATCCAAATCCTTCTCACTTCGATCGGTAAATCATGCAATCTACCGTGAAGCTGGAAATATTCTAATAAGAAATTCATTTAGTATAGACGATATTCTAACTGAATAATTGTTTTCAGTGTTTGAAATAAAACATTGAGAAAGAGTTTCCGTATAGATAATAGCACCAGTGTTGTTTGTGTGTGTAATGAAGGCCGTGGAAGGACAGTGCTTGTTGGACACCAGTCTTCACAGAGATTGGACGCGCTCGAAGACTTGTGTTGTAAAGTGCTAGCTGCGCTGCGTCTGGTGGTTGCACTCATTGGCCCGAAAATATGCAGTGTCCAGTCTGACTTGCCTGCACCATTGTAATAGGTGGTGTTCGCGAGGTTTGTTATCAGGGTATAACAATATACTTACGTGTCCCTCCGTTCACGACAAACGGCATACAGTGAGAGGTAGCTGCCTGAAAATGGGTAAATTATGTTAATATAAGTTAAACGGGTCTGCTGAAGAGTGGAAGCCTCAATAAACGAATCGGAGATTATTAAACGTAATTTTAGTGATGTGAAATGTAAAACCATACGGATAAATAAGCAATAAGAAGTTAGCTGTAGCTACATAAATATGCACCATGGAAAGGGACTACCCTCTAGAATAACAAAACACCAGAAGAGTACCAACACTGCCACTGTTGACTATGAAGTCTCGAGGAGAGATGTACTCCATAGGGGGTGAGTACAAAGAAGCCTCCAAGGTAAGTAGGCAAAAGAAGGACCTGCTAGGTGACTAGTCTGTAAGAAGCGAAAATCAGTTACAAGGTGGTAGCTCTCTGAAGCTTTTTGCGTTTGGTACTGCTATTCAACATTTACTGACGTTAACTTTCTATTTTCTTACATCAGTCACACTTCCTTCCATCTTAAGCTTCTCCTTCTCCCCCGAATGTGTGTAGATGCCTAATTACAGTAGCTTCCTTTTTTTTCTCCTTGATTATTAATTCGAAGCGGAAGAATCTGTTTCTGGGAAATTGCCAAAGGGAACAAGCGGTGTGGTAAAACAATGTCTCTCTCGTTACTAGCTCGCAAAGGACATCTGAGCCGTCCCCCAGAATGTTTCTGGGATATAGCCGAAGTTAACAAGAGGTGTGGTAAAAGAATGTGTCTGGCTTTACTAGCTAGCAAAGAACATCTGAGCCGTCACCCAGAATATGTTTCTGGGACATAGCCGAAGTTAACAAGCGGTGTGGTAAAAGAATGTGTCTGGCGTTACAAACTAGCAAAGAACATCTGAGCCGTCTCCCTAGCACTGATTATCGCAGGCTAAGTACCCGGAAAAGTTGTGGATGTGCTGATGGGCAATTTGGCTTTGCATATGTTCATGGAGGCCATATTGAACAGCATTCCTTGCCCGCTGGCTGCAGTGTTTTCTTCTGTAGAGCTTATGGTCACATATCGTGCACTTCAGTACATCCGTTCCTGTTCTGGTGAGTCGTTTCTTCTCTGTTCTGACTCCCTGAGCAGCTTACAAGCTATCGACGAGATCTACCCTTGTCATCCTTTGGTAGTGAACATCCAGGAGTCCATCTCTGACCTGGAACGGTCCAGACGTTCAGTGGTATTTGTGTGGTATTGACCCCAGGATACGTCGGAATGTCAGGCAACGGACTTGCTGACAGGCTGGCCAAACAGGCTATTCGGAAACCGCTCCTGGAGACGGGCATCTCTGAAACTGACCTCCGTTCTGTCTTACGCCGCAAGGTTTTTCGCCTTTGTTAGGCGGAGTGGCATAACAGTATGCACAACAAACTGCGTCTCATTAAGGAGACTACTGATGTGTGGAAGTCCCCCTGCGGGCTTCTATCAGGGAATCAGTTGTCCTTTGTTGGCTCCGCATTGGCCATACGTGGTTCACACATGGTTATCTGTCGCGAGGACCCACCTCAGTGTCGCTGTGGCTCCTAAATTACAGTCATCCACCTCTTGCTGGTCTGCCCGCTTTTAGCCGCTCTGCGGCGGACTTTTAACTTTCTCTACCTCCGGTGTTGGGCGACAATGCCTCAACAGCAGCTTTAGTTTCACGTTTTATTCTTGAGGGTGGCTTTTATCATTTGACCTGAGTTTTAGCGTATGTCCTTTGTCCCTCTGTGTCCTCCACCCTAGGGCTTTTAGGGTGGAGATTTTAATGTGTTGCAGAGTGGCTGGCTTCTCCTTTTTTATTCTCATGGACAGCCAGCCATGGTAATCCGCTTTCTTGTTTTTAATCTCCTTTACCTGTTTCTTGCCTCTCTGTATGGTTTTCGTGTCCTGTTCTGTCCATTGTAGTGATTGTGTCCTTCTGTCGTTCTTCTGCTTCTTCTTTTCTCCTGTTATTGTGTTGCGGCCGGCGTGACAGAGCGGTTCTAGGCGCTACAGTCTGGAACCGCGCGACCGCTACGGTCGCATGTTGGAATCCTGCCTCGGGCATGGATGTGGGTGATGTCCTTAGGGTAGTTAGGTTTAAGTAGTTCTAAGTTCTAAGGGGACTGATGACCTCAGAAGTTAAGTCTCACAGTGCTCAGAGCAATTTGAACCATTTTTGTTATTGTGCCGTACGTCTTCTTTGTTTTCTTCTTTCCCTTGGGTAGTTTTTTGCTGGGAACAAGGGACCGATGACCTAGCAGTCTGATCCCTCCCCCCTCCCCCCGCCCCCTTTTAAAGCAAACAACCAAGTTGTGGATGCGACGGAGGTGCAAAATTACTTCTAGTGTGCTTAACTGCGTGTCATAAATTACAGATTCTCAAAATGCACGGGCAGTGTAAGAGATAGGTAATTACTTTGTTTATAAAAATGTCATATGTTCCCACAGGAGGGAGTATCTTATTAAAATTAGAAAGGAAAGCTCTTATAGTGATATGTACGGAAACCAGTACCTGTTGATAAAATATTAACCATTGTGGTGGTCTCTCATCCCCTTCTATCTGTTACATAGAGGCAGACACTGCAGGCAGTACCACATGTGATTACCACTCATCCTGACACGCTGCTCAGCTCTTCTTTGAGGGGAATCGTGGACTCTTTCAATATTTCCTTACTTCGTTCGGGTTATGCCATTCCCGTTGGTCACATGCTCCTGCAGAATATGCATATTATCGATGGGGTGGACAGACACTAATGCCTTTAAAAGTCCCTGAAAACCAAACATCCAATTTATTCAGGTCTGGTGAAGTTGGAGGCCATGCTACCGGAACTCCTCGACTAATCTGTAGCCCACGAAACGTTGCCGTTAGATACTGTCACACAAGCCGTAGAAAATACGATGTTGGAAAATTGTGCGTAAACGACAGTCGTTGCCTTTCTACAATAGCGTTGTTACTTTATCGCGCGAAAACTGGTGATACACAGCATCTGTTAATCTGTTAAAATGTATTACCCTATAAGTTTGTCATCGGCAGTTCCTGCCCAAACGATGATACTGAAGCGATCGTGTAGCTATCTGTGCACAGTTGCTTATAGTGGTTACTTTCTATCCCATCTCTTGTGAATTCTGGCTCATCTGTAAATAAAATTCAGCCCATATTATAACATCCCCCTGCTTCCCGGGATTTGCGAAATTACAAGTTGACAATGACCGTGAATTATGTATTTTGACCCGCGTCGGGATAAGGCATCCGAATCCAAAGTAAATAATGATTATTCCGGGGCAAACAGGAGACGTTATAACTTGATCGTAATTGAATGAAATATTTCATTGAATAACGATCGGTAAATGAAGTAATGGAAATAATTTGGAAATAAACTTTGCCAGAGGAAATTTTTCCGAAAGAAATGATGAAGTTGTAAAAGCAATTAAAAAATCGGTCGCCAGCTCAACTGATGAGCGACAGTATTGTTAAGTACGTGAATAATTGCGTCAAAAATAAAGTTCACCTGTTTGTAGCGAAGCAGGTGGCGCGGGAACTTTTACGTAAGTGCTGTGTCAGGCTCAGTAGTCATATAAAACAATGCCATAACAATCTAACTACACTTATTTTGTTCATAACTTGTCAGCTAAGTGCAATGCTGACAACACAGATATTTATCTATCGAGATTTTGAATAATCGACTGGCATTCTGTCTTTAAAATTAGGTACTTTGCACAGTTTAATTTACTGATAATGAAATATATAGCCAATAATGGATTAACTTTGTTCTGAATGATAATATTTCATTAATTGGGCGATTGTCAGGTGGTTGTTGGTTGTTTTTGGAGAAGGAGATCAGACAGCGAGGTCATCGGTCTCATCGGATTAGGGAAGGACGGGGAAGGAAGTCGGCCGTGCCCTTTGAAAGGAACCATCCCGGCATTTGCCTAGAGCGATTTAGGGAAATCACGGAAAATCTAAATCAGGATGGCCGGACGCCGTCCTCCCGAATGCGAGTCCAGTGTCTAACCACTGCGCCACCTCGCTCGGTCGATTGTCAGGTGGAGTAAGCTTTATTGTTTCATGAAATATCTTTGAATTAACTTCAGCTGAATATGCATTGAAATAAATCTTAATAATCAAATTTATTACTTTAGTCTATTATTAAGTTACTGCGGTTGGCATAAGCTTATTAAGTGCAACAATTAACTACGATAACCAGTCTGAAATTTAGTCTTCACCGTTTATGCAAATAATTTGATAATTAACATATTTTCTCTTGATAATGGCGTGACACACTCGGTTCAATAAGGTAAGGATTGGAAGGAACCTACTTGGTGTTATTGTCGGGTGGAATGTAACTGCAACACTTCGATTATGAAGTGCTTGATATTAATTGTTCAACTTCAGAGAAAAGCACAGTCACTGGCAAGCCTTCTACAATTTTATCCTACGAAAGTTACTTAGATCTTACTTCCCTCGTTGTCGGTGGATCGACGGAAGTCCACGGCAGCTACACAATGTGGCATCGAGCTTTTACGGTTGTGACTTTGGCCCACAGTGCGCTTCACATTTAAGTCCTCGTTTCTGCAGCACTATGCCCACTAATCCATAGTAACTTGCCCTGCCATGCTTCCAGATACGCCGACCATTACTTTCCCGTCGTACTTAGATCCACACACTAGCCGTTAGATGTAACACAGCTAGGACTAGCAGCACTCGACTGTACTTCTTACTCCGAGCAAGGCGTCACTGCTACTACCGCCCGCTGGCGCGCTCCCGCGCCCAGAGGCGTGACAAAACGATCTCTCTGACTTCAACGTAAACTAAATATGCCATATTACATAATTTAAACATAGAATTTACAATACATATTTACACTAGACAATACATCGTATACAAACAGTTTCATGAGTTAAGTAAGCGAAAAAATCCATAGCAAGGACTGCGTTGTAGCGTCACAATATCTCAATAGTTACTTGTTACTGGACGTATCATTATAAGCACTTTTCCTCTATTTTCACCTATACTATCTTTTCTTAAACACCTTGTATTTGAGTTCATCACAGTCGCCAGCTGTTTCACCTACACCACCTCGGCTGCTTCCCGCTCCGCTGCGCGGTGTTTCGGTCTTGATGCAGGGTGTGTGAGCTCTGCTAACAGTCTCCCCAGCCACACGCTTTGACCTACTTGAGGGCTCACCCCACCCCGGTACACTTGGGGGACTCGCATGGCACACTCCCTCATTCTCTCCACCGCAAAAGCACCGCCGCCGACGGCACTACAAGTTGGGTGTTTGCAGATTGCGCTACTCCTCATTTGTCCAACGACTGTTTAAATCAAATAGACAACTACATTAATTCTTCTCTGCCTGTTGTTTCAGCCTTGATTATTGTTTATGCGCATTTTAACAACTCTAAACTTCTTTAATTGATCGGTGTTGTATTTTTATGACTCTATGGTTCAGCTAAAGAGACTCTTTAATTTGAAATCGATAATCAATCCTCGCTATCAGAGCTCGCTACTGTTGACACAAGACTTAGCTATGCTGATGCATATTTCGTAGAGATTAGCTACATAGGAGAAGATATACTGAAAAATTGGTGTCTTACATTCATCATAATGTGGTGGAATATACCCAGCTTCTCAGTGTAGGCGCCTTACGTATCCACGCTAGAGCTGCTTGAAAATTTGGGACAAAGTTCTGCCTCGTGTACCGCTAACATGTTAAATTTCCTTGGTACAACGTTACCAAGGACGTGGTAACAACGACAGAACATCGATACAAAATTTAAACTCACTTTGCTCGAACTCGGAACAACTGCTGCCTCCTTGACTCGCTGGCTCAACTCGTTTTGTCTGTTTTAAATAACTCCAAATTTTGAACTGGCTAAGGAGAATGTTGGCCCTACTGATGAATGTATGCACCTCCCATATGGTGGACGTGCTCCAGACAGATTGGCGACTGTTTCTACCATCCAGACCTATGTTTGGATCGCTGGACATTTTTATACTCTACTGCCTTGTTAACTCAAGGATTTCGTTTATCCATACAGTCAACATTAGGAAACAAAAACCAGTCCCAATAATAAACATCAAAGAACTTCTTCGAAAAGACGTATCCATCCACCCATCACTATATAAAGGATGCAACTCACATTACTTGACGAGTACCACGTACTGGAAAATAATGTCCACTTAATATCAGCTATCAACATAGTACCGTTCATTAAGTGTTCAGCAAGCCAAAATCAGAGAGTACTGCGTCTTGAAGCTATAAAAAACTTACACGGAACAAATGAAAAACGACAAAGTTGGCAATAATAAATCCGCTACTAATGGGAAACTTAAGCAAGCCTGCAACCTGTCACTAGCCTTATTTAATGTGTAGATAATGATTTGATTAAGGAATGGAGACAGGAATTAAATCCAGCACACTGATTAATAGAAATACACTCCTAAAAATGGAAAAAAGAACACATTGACACCGGTGTGTCAGACCCACCATACTTGCTCCGGACACTGCGAGAGGGCTGTACAAGCAATGATCACACGCACGGCACAGCGGACACACCAGGAACCGCGGAGTTGGCTGTCGAATGGCACTAGCTGCGCAGCATTTGTGCACCGCCGCCGTCAGTGTCAGCCAGTTTGACGTGGCATACGGAGCTCCAACGCAGTCTTTAACACTGGTAGCATGCCGCGACAGCGAGGACGTGAACCGTATGTGCAGTTGACGGACTTTGAGCGAGGGCGTATAGTGGGCAGGCGGGAGGCCGGGTGAACGTACCGCCGAATTGCTCAACACGTGGGGCGTGAGGTCTCCGCAGTACATCGATGTTGTCGCCAGTGGTCGGCGGAAGGTGCACGTGCCCGTCGACCTGGGACCGGACCGCAGCGACGCACGGATGCACGCCAAGACCGTAGGATCCTACGCAGTGCCGTAGGGGACCGCACCGCCACTTCCCAGCAAATTAGGGACACTGGTGCTCCTGGGGTATCGGCGAGGACCATTCGCAACAGTCTCCATGAAGCTGGGCTACGGTCCTTCACACCGTTAGGCCGTCTTCCGCTCACGCCCCAACATCGTGCAGCCCGCCTCCAGTGGTGCCGCGACAGGCGTGAATGGAGGGACGAATGGAGACGTGTCGTCTTCAGCGATGAGAGTCGCTTCTGCCTTGGTGCCAATGATGGTCGTATGCGCGTCTGGCGCCGTGCAGGTGAGCGCCACAATCAGGACTGCATACGACCGAGGCACACAGGGCCAACACCTGGCATCATGGTGTGGGGAGCGATCTCCTACACTGGCCGTACACCTCTGGTGATCGTCGAGGGGACACTGAATAGTGCACGGTACATCCAAACCGTCATCGAACCCATCGTTCTACCATTCCTAGACCGGCAAGGGAACTTGCTGTTCCAACAGGACAATGCACGTCCGCATGTATCCCGTGCCACCCAACGTGCTCTAGAAGGTGTAAGTCAACTACCCTGGCCAGCACGATCTCCGGATCTGTCCCCCATTGAGCATGTTTGGGACTGGATGAAGCGTCGTCTCACGCGGTCTGCACGTCCAGCACGAACGCTGGTCTAACTGAGGCGCCAGGTGGAAATGGCATGGCAAGCCGTTCCACAGGACTACATCCAGCATCTCTACGATCGTCTCCATGGGAGAATAGCAGCCTGCATTGCTGCGAAAGGTGGATATACACTGTACTAGTGCCGACATTGTGCATGCTCTGTTGCCTGTGTGTATGTGCCTGTGGTTCTGTCAATGTGATCATGTGATGTATCTGACCCCAGGAATGTGTCAATAAAGTTTCCCCTTCCTGGGACAATGAATTCACGGTGTTCTTATTTCAATTTCGAGGAGTGTATTTTCGATTATTTGAATGCACGGTCTCTGTTCCTTCGAAAGAACAGATACCACGCAGCTCCAAGTAAACTGAAGGGGGATCACTGCTATTAGCATGGCTGGTCACTAACAGGAATCGGCGGCGACGAGCGAAAATGTGTACCGGACCGGGCTTCGAACCCGGGATCTCCTGCTTACTAGGAAGGTGCGGTGACCACTGCGCCATCCGGAACACAGCGTTATCGCAATTGCACGGACTATATTGGTAGTCTGCAGTCCCTGTCCATTATACTACTGTTCGCTACTTAAAGATTCCCACAGGACAACTGCATCGTCCACGAATTGTCTAACGGAGCCCCCTTCGTTGTTTCATTAGATACTCTTCAATTCAAGGGTCAGGAATCGTTCTGGCTTCACAGTTGTCTTCAGCGTGTCCTGGGCCAACCCCGGGATCCCGAGCTCTTCTCCCCTTGGGGTACTTGAAATACTTCTGCAAGTGAAGAGCTGGGAATGGTAGGGTGGAGGGTCATCAAACAAAATAATATTTCTACCAGAAAAAAGGAATTTATTTTAAAAGGTACGCCCAATTCTTGTTATGTATTTCTTTAACACAAAACGTCTGAAAAACTCAAATTAATGCAAGCAAACCAACAATACAAATTTAGAATTAGAAATTGAACAACCTGATATTTCAAATTATAAAGTGTAGTTTGACCACTGCAGTGGTTCTAGTTAGTTATTTCAGTGAATGCTGAATTTCTTGTGAAATCTTTATTACTACAAATGACTTATAGGAAAATACATAACTATTATCGATAGTGTCCTGTCATCTTCAGATAAAAATGTAAATAGCAATGCATAAGGTAAGAGAACACATTGTTAATCAACTGTTAACGAGTTCTAACCTGACATTCCTTTGCACATCTAACAGCCAATTAACAAAGTATCATCTTACACTATGCGACCAAAAGTATCCGGACACCCCCAAAAAAATACGTTTTTCATATTAGGTGCATTGTGCTGCCACCTACTGCCAGATACTCCACATCAGCGATCTCAGTAGTCATTAGACATAGTGAGAGAGCAGAACGGGGCACTCCGCGGAACTCACGAACTTCGAACGTGGTCAGGTGACTGGGTGTCACTTCTGCCATACGTCTGAACGCGAGATTCCCGCGCTCCTAAGCATCCCTAGGCCCACTGTTTCTGATGTTGTAGTGAACTGGAAACGTGAAGGGACATGTTCAGCACAAAAGCTTACAGGCCAATTCGTCTGTTGACTGACAGAGACCGCCGACAGCTGAAGACGGTGTAATGTGTAATAGGCAGACATCTATCCACACCATCATACGCGAATCCCAAACTGCATCAGGATCCACTGCAAGTACTATGACAGTTAGGCGGGAGGTGAGAAAAGTTGGATTTCATGGTCGAGCAGCAGCGGATAAGCCACACATCACGCCGATAAATGCCAAATGACGCCTCGCTTGGTGTAAGGGGTAAACATTGGACTACTGAACAGTGGAAAAACGTGTGGAATGATGAATCACGGTGCACAATGTGGCGATCCGATGGCAGGGTGCGGGTATGGCGAATGCAAAGTGAACATCCGCTAGCGTGTGTAGTACCAACTGTAAAATTCGGAGGCGGTGGTGATACGGTGTGGTCGTGTTTTTCATGGAGTGTCAGTGTCGCCCTAACCGCCGTCTGCTTCACGTCTGCTGTGCAGTGAGCTACCTTAATTTAAGTATTAACTGTATTTTTCGTACTTGACGCTTCTTCTTCCGTCTGTTTTTGCTTTTAGGAAGCTTTAATTGTCGAGTGCTATTAATAGTGTTCCATAGATTTCGTGTTTGTTTTGAATGCAGAGAGAGTCCCTTCAGTCAGCCACAGTGCCAGTAGTGCTAGTGTTTGTTTTGAATACAGTCCAGAGACAGGTAGCGCTATTTTCATTGTTTTCTACAAGAAGAGGTTAGCAGTCACAGTTTAGTCAATAATCAGCCGCCTTTAGTGAATTAAAAGTTGATTAAGTCTCTTCAGTAAATTGATTCCTTAGGATGCGTGACTGCTGTGTACGGACGAAGGAGGACCTGGCCACTCTTCGCGAACAGCTGAGCGTGTTGATGGCCGCGGTCAGCCATCTCAGGCTGCTGTCTCGCAGTGCAGCGGCAGTGGGGAGTCTGGTGCGTCGCAAGGTACACCCCAGGTTTTACATGCTTCACCCACTGTCCCTGCTGTCGAGACATCTTCGCGGGTACCGGGCGCGGTTGGGCCACCCTCTCCCCAAGGGGAGTGGCGGGTTCAGCGGCGTTGGCGGCGCACGAGGCGGAGGGTCAATGTGGAGGCTGGCCGTGTGGCATCGCCCGCTCTGCCTGTGAGTGGACATGTGGCTGCTCCTTCAGCAAGGTCCGAGCTCCAACGTTAGGCGGGTCATGGAGCCCCTTAGGGAAATAGCGGAAAGGTCGGGGAAGAAGGCCAGTGTTCACTCTGTCTGCTTGCCGGGGGGTCTCATCCGAGATGTGGAGGAGGCCCTACCGGCGGCGATAGAGAGCACTGGGTGCACCCGACTGCAAATTGTTGCTCATGTCGGCACCAATGACTCCTGCCGTCTGGGTTCAGAGGTCATCCTCAGTTCGTACAGGCGGTTGGCGGAATTGGTGAAGGCGGAAAGCCTCGCTCGCGGGGTGGAATCAGAGCTAACTATTTGTAGTATCGTTCCCAGAACCGATCGCGGTCCTCTGGTTTGGAGCCGAGTGGAAGGCTTAAACCAGAGGCTCAGACGATTCTACGGAGAGCTGGGGTGCAAATTTCTCGACCTCCGCTATCGGGTGGAGAAATGTAGGGTCCCCCTGAATAGGTCAGGCGTGCACTACACGCCGGAAGCAGCTACAAGGGTAGCGGAGTACGTGTGGAGTGCACATGGGGGTTTTTTAGGTTAGAGAATTCCCTCCCTAGGCCCCACAAGACGCCTCCTGAGACGCGGCAAGGTAGGAGTAGGCAAAATGCAACAGGGAATGAGGAATATTAATGTGCTAATAGTAAACTGCAGGAGCGTCTATAGAAAGGTCCCAGAACTGCTCTCATTAATAAAAGGTCACAACGCCCATATAGAACTAGTCGTAAACAGCAATGAAATCCTAAACAGATTGGAATGTATACCGCAGAGATAGGCTGGACAGTGAAGGGGGAGGCGTGTTTATAGCGATAAGATGTGCAATAGTATCGAAGGAAATTGACGGAGATCAGAATTGTGAAATGATTTGGGTGAAGGTCACGGTTAAAGCAGGCTCAGACATGGTAATTGGATGTCTCTATAGGCCCCCGGGCTCAGCAGCTGTTGTGACTGAGCACCTGAAGAATAACTTGGAAAATATTTCGAGTAGATTTCCCCACCATGCTATAGTTCTGGATGGAGATTTTAATTTGCCGAATATAGACTGGGAGACTCAAACGTTCACAACTGGCGGCAGGGAAAAAGAATGCAGTGAAATTTTTTTAAATGCTTTATCTGAAAACTACCTTGAGCAGTTAAACAGAGAACCGACTCGTGGCGATAACATATTAGACCTTCTGGTGACAAACATACCAGAACTATTTGAATCAGTTAATGCAGAACAGGGAATCAGCGATCATAAAGCGGTTACTGCGTCGATGATTTCAGCCGTAAATAGAAATATTAAAAAAGGTAGGAAGATTTTTCTGTTTAGCAAAAGTGACAAAAAGCAGATTTCAGAGTACTTGATGGCTCAACACAAAATTTTTGTCTCAAGTACAGATAGTGTTGAGGATCAGTGGACAAAGTTCAAAACCATCTTACAATATGCGTTAGATGAGTATGTGCCAAGCAAGATCGTAAGAGATGGAAAAGAGCCACCTTGGTACAACAACCGCAGCAAACATAAACATAGCCAAAGCCTTGCAGACAAACAAAAATTACGCGAAGCGAAATGTAGTGTGAGGAGGGCTATGCGAGCGGCGTTCAATGAATTCGAAAGTAAAGTTCTATGTACTGACTTGGCAGAAAATCCTAAGAAATTTTGGTCCTATGTCAAACCGGTAGGTGGATCAAAACAAAACACTCTGTGACCAAAATGATACTGAAACAGAGGATGACAGACTAAAGGCCGAAATACTAAATGTCTTCTTCCAAAGCTGTTTCACAGAGGAAGACTGCACTGTAGTTTCTTCTCTACATTGACGCACAGATGACAAAATGGTAAACATCGAAATAGACGACAGAGGGATAGAGAAACAATTAAAATCACTCAAAAGAGGAAAGGCCGCTGGACCTGATGGGATACCAGTTCGATTTTACACAGAGTACCCGAGGGAAATTGTCCCCCTTCTTGCAACGGTGTACCGTAGGTCTCTAGAAGAGCGAAGCGTTCCAAAGGATTGGAAAAGGGCACAGGTCATCCCCGTTTTCAAGAAGGGACGTCGAACAGATGTGCAGAACTATAGACCTATATCTCTAACGTCGATCAGTTGTAGAATTTTGGAACACGTATTATGTTCGAGTATAATGACTTTTCTGGAGACTAGAAATCTACTTTGTAGGAATCAGCACGGGTTTCGAAAGAGACGGTCGTGTGAAACCCAGCTCGCGCTATTCGTCCACGAGACTCAAAGGGCCTTAGACACGGGTTCACAGGTAGATGCCGTGTTTCTTGACTTCCGCAAGGCGTTTGACACAGTTCCCCACAGTCGTTTAATTAACAAAGTAAGAGCATACGGACTATCAGACCAATTGTGTGATTGGATTGAGGAGTTCCTAGATAACAGAACGCAGCATGTCATTCTCAATGGAGAGAAGTCTTTCGAAGTAAGAGTGATTTCAGGTGTGCCGCAGGGGAGTGTCGTAGGACCGTTGCTATTCACAATATACATAAATGACCTAGTGGATGACATCGGAAGTTCACTGAGGCTTTTTGCGGATGATGCTGTGGTATATCGAGAAAACAATAGAAAATTGTACTGAAATGCAAGAAGATCTGCAGGAGGATGTGCAGGGAATTGACGCATGGTGCAGGGAATGGCAACTGAATCTCAATGTAGACAAGTGTAATGTGCTGCGAATACATAGAAAGAAAGATCCCTTATCATTTAGCTACAATATAGCTGGTCAGCAACTGGAAGCAGTTAATTCTATAAATTATCTGGGAGTACGCATTCGGAGTGATTTAAAATGGAATGATCATATTAAGTTGATCGTCGGTAAAGCGGATGCCAGACTGAGATTCATTGGAAGAATCCTAAGAAATGCAATCCGAAAACAAAGGAAGTGGGTTACAGTACGCTTGTTCGCCCACTGCTTGAATACTGCTCAACAGTGTGGGATCCGTACCAGATAGGGTTGATAGAAGAGATAGAGGTGATCCAACGGAGAGCAGCGCGCTTCCTTACAGGATCATTTAGTAATCGCGAAAGCGTTACGGAGATGATAGATAAACTCTAGTAGAAGACTCTGCAGGAGAGACGCTCAGTAGCTCGGTACGGGCTTTTGTTAAAGTTTCGAGAACATACCTTCACCGAAGAGTCAAGCAGTATATTGCTCCCTCCTACGTATATCTCGCGAAGAGACCATGAGGATAAAATCAGAGAGATTAGAGCCCACACAGAAGCCAGTCAAACGTGTGGTTCCTGGAGAGGGGCAGTAGCCTTTTCAGTAGTTTCAGGGGCAACAGTATGGATGATTGACTGATCTGGCCTTGTAGCACTAACCAAAATGGCCTTAGTGTACTGGTACTGCGAACGGCTGAAAGCAAGGGGAAACTACAGCCGTAATTTTTCCCGAGGGCATGCAGCTTTACTGTATGGCATGGAGAGCTGCATCAAGCCAGTCTCAGGACTGAAGACCACAACAACAACAACAACAACAATATTTCTTGTTGGAGGCCTTCAGTCGTGAAAGAGTTGCTAAATTAGAATAAATGACAATTAGAAGCAGAAACTGACCTCAACCCTTGGCCCTTTCCACAATCCTATTACCTGTTCTGCCCAGAGGGTTTAGCGGGCGTATCAACAATATTAATAAATTATCGATACGACGCAAAGCTGACAGGGAGGGATAAGTGTGGCATTAAGATCTTTACCAGTGTAAGTTAGATCAGCCAGTAAACTGTTTAGATAATGTGCCCAACTTTGTTTGCTTAACTAGTATTTATACAAGCGAACGAACACTCGCCACAAACAATGCAGCATGAAACAGACACCAGCTCATCAATAGCAACTAGGAAAAGTCTTGCTGCACCAAGCAAGGGCCACGACTAAACGGCGTCTGCGTAGACCAAGTGGAGCTGAGTAGCTGCTGGCGGCCGTCCTATGTCGTGACGCCAGACGGCGCTCGCGGTATAGGGCCACTAGAGCTGTAGAGCAATTGTCACGCACCATTGGGTCAGCTAGATGCCGCGTTACTGCTATCCAGTCTAACAGACACTTGTGGTTCCGTTGCTATGATGCCTGTAGGCTAGTATAAATATGTGATACCAAGAGGTTCAGCCTAAAGCAGATAGTACAGTATAAAGAACTCTGCAGCGCAGAAGATAGCTCCAAATAGCAGTTCATACCGTTTGTACATTAAGACATTTACCAAAGAAGAGTATCAAATCCTCAGAAATTCCATTTTATCTTTCAGACGTGTAGGTACGAAATAACAGAATAAACACTAAGGCCAAAATGGCTCTGAGCACGATGGGACTTAACTTCTGAGGTCATCAGTCCTCTAGAACTTAGAACTACTTAAACCTAACTGACCTAAGCGCATCACACACATCCATGCCAGAGGCAGGATTCGAACCTGCGACTGTAGTGGTCGGGCGGTTCGAGACTATAGCGCATAGAAACGCTCGGTCACCCCGGCCGGCTACGAAGGCCATCTTCCACCAAATCCAAATGCTTCTTGGGCATGCAAATTGGTAGAATCCAGAAATCACAGATCTCCTCAAACCAGTATTGAACCTCGGCAAAATCACAAAGTGTCCCTGTCCCACGTGACTCACGGTGCTTGTGCTTCATCATGCTTCCGATTTCACACAGAAACAGTGCACAGGTTAGGACTCCGTAAATTTCCTTTATATTTGTCGATTTTGTTCCATTATGAATAACATGTTGAGTTCTATCACCCAAGCAGTTCTGTATCACACGCAGCTCTGATCCGGTACAAGGAAACTTCATTTCTTTTTTTCTTTTGTCCGCCCCCGGTAGCTGAATGGTCAGCGTGACAGAATGCCCATCCTAAGGGCCCGGGATCGATTCCCGGCTGGGTCTGAGATTTTCTCCGCTCAGGGACTGGTTGTTGTGTTGTCCTAATCATCATCATTCCATCCCCATCGACGCGCAGGTCGCCGGACTGGCCTCAACTCGGAAGACCTGCACCAGGCGAACGGTCTACCCGACGGGACGCACTAGCCACACGACATTTCATTTTTTTTCCTTTCACTAATAGACAGTGCAAAACAGTACCGAATGCCTTCTGAAATTAGGAAAACCCAATCAACCTCAACGCCCTTGTCTACTGAGTTCTGTATCTCGTTGACGAATACAGCTAGAATGTTTCCGAAGATCTTTGATCACAGAAGGCATGTTGATTGTGATGGAGAAGATATTCGTGAGCGTAAAACTTATTCTGCTACTCCTACATCACTTCATGTCAGCGACATACGCATATAATTACCCGCCTTTGTCCGAGGACCATTCCTGAAAACGGGAATAACCTCCACGTTTCTCCAGTCGCTAGATACTCTTCACTGCTCGAGCGACTTATGATTAACTACTGATAAAATGGAAGAAAGTTCTTCAGCACGTTGTCTCTAGACTTCCCACGCATCTTATCCAGTCCAGCTGCCTTTCCAATGCTGACCAATTTTAGTTCACTTCTTATTCCACTACAGTTATGCGACGGTTGCAAGGAGGAAGTGTTTTAAGATACAGTATTCGTTATTTCGGCCTTCTGTCATCTTCAGTTTCGGTGCCATTTCGATCACTGAATGATGTAATAAATGACTGCGATCCGCTTACTGATCTTACGTCAGACCGTAAGGTCAGGGCTCTTAACCCGATAGTTTGGCAACGTTTTCGTTGAATGCTTCTCGACTAGCTCTCTTCACGTTCATTTTTATTGCTGTGTAGAGTTGCACTCTACCAAAACTACGATTCTCTAGGTTTGGTACACTGCACAAATGACGTAGCAGATAGTAGAATTATAGGCAGTACTGGCAGCATTGGTAGGGAAAGAAGCATAAACGAATGTGTAAGAGAGAAACTGGGAGCCGACGATTTTTTTTTTTTTTTTTGCACATAATTCATAATTAGAACTCCACATCAATGAGTGTTAGTCCAGTGTGTATTTTATATCCTTACAGTATATAAATTACATATTATAAGTCATAAATATGGGCTTATGGCGTAACTTCCGTCCTTTATGTAACTAAACAAGTTACTTTTGATACATACACAGATCACATTCACAAATTATATACAATTATTGTTATTTTATACTCAACAGAACGTTTGTCGTCAAGATCAAAGGAAAGAGTTTCTTGTTACTATTGATAAATGCCAAAGTTGTTTATGACTGACTGAAACACTTTTTATGTGAATTCGACAAGGTATTGAAGCAATGTTTCATATAGTTATGTTTTCCTTTTCTTAAAATTTTACCTTTCACCTTTTTGTTGAGGAAACTGCGTTATCTAAAGCTATATGGTAATTCTGTACTTGTTTCTTTATTTGTAATTCAACATCCGTTTCACACTACAAATCAACATTTTGAAATAAACCTGACTTAAACATTGACAAGTTGAGTTTTGCTATAAATATACTACGCCGCCCTTTGTGCATCCTCATTCAGTTTCTACACGGCTTACCACTTACGGTTTTTAGGGGAATCTAATAAGTCACTGATCGCATACGTAAAGCAAGCGACCGGTATGTGGCGACGGCCGACAGGTATGCAACACACCTAACGTACAAACAATGAGGGTACGGCTTAACTGACCAAAACTACTAGGAAAACTACAGTAGTGTACGCTTTCTTATAGTAGTCTGTAGTAACCAAATTTAAGGAGATGGGACCTGGATAAACTAAAAAAACCAGAGGTTGTACAGAGGAGATGGGACCTGGATAAGCTAAAAGAACCAGAGGTTGTACAGACCTTCAGGGAAAGCGTAAGAGAGCAATTGACAGGAAGGGGGGAAAGAAATACAGTAGAAGAAAAATGGGTAGCTTTGAGGAATAAAGTAGTGAATGCAGCAGAGGATCAAGTAGGTAAAAAGACGAGGGCTAGTAGAAATCCCTGGGTAACAGAAGAAATATTGAATTTAACTGATGAAAAGAGAAAATATAAAAATGCAGTAAACGAAGCATGCAAAAAGGAATACAGACGTCTCAAAAACAAATGTAAGGATGTAGAGGCTTATCTCACTAGGGGTAAGACAGATACTGTCTACAGGAAAATTAAAGAGACCTTTAGAGATAAGAGAACCACTTGTATGAATATCAAGAGCTCACATGGAAATCCAGTTCTAAGCAAAAAAGGGAAAGCAGAAAGGTGGAAGGAGTATGAAGAGGGTCTATACAAGGGCGATGTACTTGAGGACAATCTTATGGAAATGGAAGAGGATGTAGATGAAGATGAAATGGGAGATACGATACTGCGTGAAGAGTTTGACAGAGCACTGAAAGACCTGAGTCGAAACAAGGCCCCCGGATTAGACAACATTCCATTGGAACTACTGACGGCCTTGGGAGAGTCAGTCCTGACAAAACTCTACCATCTTGTGAGCAAGAGGTACGAGACAGGCGAAATACCCTCAGACTTCAAGAAGAATATAATAATTCCAATCCCAAAGAAAGCAGGTGTCGACAGATGTGAAAATTACCGAACCATCAGTTTAATACGTCACAGCTGCAAAATAATAACGCGAATTCCTTACAGACGAATGGAAAAACTAGTAGAAGCCGACAATGGGGAAGATCAGTTTGGATTCCGTAGAAATGTTGGAACACGTGAGGCAATACTGACCCTACGACTTACCTTAGAAGATAGGTTAAGGAAGGGCAAACCTACGTTTCTAGCATTTGTAGGTTTAGAGAAAGCTTTTGACAATGTTGACTAGAATACTTTGTTTCAAATTCTGAAGGTGGCAGGGGTAAAATACAGGGTGCGAAAGGCTATTTACAATTTGTACAGAAACCAGGTGGCAGTTATAAGAGTAGAGGGACATGAAAGGGAAGCAGTGGTTGGGAAGGGAGTGAGACAGGGTTGTAGTCTCTCCCCGATGTTATTCAATCTGTATATTGAGCAAGCAGTGAAGGAAACAAAAGAAAAATTGGGAGTAGGTATTAAAATCCATGGAGAAGAAATAAAAACTTTGAGGTTCGCCGATGACATCGTAATTCTGTCAGAGACAGCAAAGGACTTGGAAGAGCAATTGAACGGAATATACAATGTCGTGAAAGGAGGGTATATGATGAACATCAACAAAAGCAAAACAAGGATAATGGAATGTAGTCGAATTAATTGGGTGATGCTGAGGGAATTAGATTAGGAAATGAGAAACGTAAAGTAGTAAAGGAGTTTTGCTATTTGGGGAGCAAAATAACTGATTATGGTCGATGTAGAGAGGATATAAAATGTAGACTAGCAATGGCAAGGAAAGCGTTTCTGAAGAAGAGGAATTTGTTAACATCGAGTATAGATTTAAGTGTCAGGAAGTCATTTCTGAAAGTATTTGTATGGAGTGTGGCCATGTATGGAAGTGAAACGTTGACGATAAATAGTTTGGAGAAGAAGAGAATAGAGACTTTCGAAATGTGGTGCTACAGAAGAATGCTGAAGATTAGATGGGTAGATCACATAACTAATGAGGAAGTATTGGATAGGACTGGGGAGAAGACAAGTTTGTGGCACAACTTGACCAGAAGAAGGGGTCGGTTGGTAGGACATGTTTTGAGGCATCAAGGGATCGCCAATTTAGTATTGGAGGGCAGCGTTGAGGGTAAAAATCGTAGAGGGAGACCAAGAGATGACTACACTAAGCAGATTCAGAAGGATGTAGGTTGCAGTAGGTACTGGGAGATGAAGAAGTTTGCACAGGATAGAGTAGCATGGAGAGCTGCATCAAACCAGTCTCAGGACTCAAGACCACAACAACAACAAGTAACCTACGGTATTTTCACAACTCCAATTCTTTGAGTTTTCTGTTTTGTATACTGGGTCATGGCTTCACTGAAATCGGATGTTAAGCGTTCATAGTAAACCCATTTTTCTGGAGTTCTTGCTGTTTCTGCCAAGTTGACATCACCACGGTAGTAGAGATTGGGCAGAATAAAGACTAGACAAATTCTTTAGTTGAGAATGTTCGCCATTTTGGAGAAGTTTGTTGAAATAAGACTTAACGATTTCCAGGAAGGGTAACACGTGATGGAGGGTGGGGCACGGTAGGACCATTAGGAAGAAAGCATTCAGCATTATTATGGGCTGTTTTCATAAGCAGGTTCTGTTAGGACAAGAATTTCCATGCAGACAAGCTTAGACTCATGAAAGCCCCTACAAAAAGACCGTTAACTATTTGTGGGACCCTTTACAATTTTCTAGAGGTCGATTTGGCTCTTATTTACGTAGCCAAGTGACATCAGAATAGCACTAAGAACCTTTTAGGTGGGCCTACGATGGTGAGTCATTATGCAAACATTTCGCAGCCGTGCACTGAGCGGGTAAATGCGTGCACTGCTAGATGCACCTCCCATGTCCCGTTAGGATCGCAAAGAACAATGCACCCTGTGCTGTTATGGGAAACATTAGAACAGATTTCTAGAATGCAAGCTGTGACATGAGTACCCACAAGTTGAGAGGTATCGCACTAGCAATGGTAAACATACATGCACGGTCGAGAGGCTAGTCATATATGGGACTGGCGTGAGCGCACGATCCGGGGTGAATGACTTCATGTTTTGTAGTGGGGCAGTTCGCTGTTACGTTGTGGTTGATGATAGTTTGAAAGCGTTTTTCTACGTATAATGAGTGTTTCTGCACTGCATTGTTTTTAGCTGTTTAAGCGTTGGGAGCATATTTGTATTCCGTTTCACATGTGTTATCTTTTGTCAAGTTATGAGTTGTTCTCATGTCTCTTGCATCATTTAGTGAACACGTGTGCAGGCTGTGCAATGCATGATTTCGATAGTTCACGATTAGCAAGCGTGTTTGCAGAGCCCTTTACCTGCATTATTCTTGACTATTTACAAGCTGTTTGCGTCTCTGCACATCAGTGTACTGCATTATTCGGTGATTTACGAGTGTTATTTTGACAGTTTACAATTAGCAAGCGTTTTTTCAGAGCATTATACATGGATTATTTTGACCATTTACGAATTGTTTGGGTGTGTGTACATCTGTGTACTTCATTATTGCGGTGATTTACGATTAGTTTTCAGGTCTGTAGGCTGTGTATTAAGATCCCATGCTTGTCAGTGCATAGTGTAATAAATGAACAGTGTGAAATCGGTCTCTAAATAAATTGTTCCAAAATAAATAAAGTACACTCCTTCCTCTCTCTCTCCAACAGCTCAGTACATGCTGAGTCACTTTCCCACCATTATTCCCCAGACCGTCATGCAATGAAAGTGCACTCTGGTGGCAGCACTGTGTGCTAGATCAGTTGGATTGTGGACCCCATGGTGGACACACAGGATGAAGCTACAGCCTCAAATTGTTTAAATAATGACTGCCTGCAAAATACTTTCTTCTATCCTATCCAGCACAGGCTACGTCCTTTCCCCACCAATTCCTAGGAGGAGGTGGCGGTCGAATGACTTAGGTTAGTGGAGGTTGCCCAAGTAACCCTTTTTCCGCTATTTTCTTAGGTTAGTGGTGATAGCTGTGTGTTGCATTGTCCTGATAGAATTTGAACTTCGCGCCGTTTTCTGGGACAGGGGAGAGAATTAGATTAGTGGAGATAGCCCAATTGACCTATCTTCCCGATAAAGTTTGAACTTCCTTCAATGATGTCATTGCTACGTTGCCACATCTATCGCCGCCATGTCGCATTTGCTGTCTCCAATAAATTTGGCAACAATGGAGAATGGGGCGATGCCGCACTTGTTCCACTACTAAAATCGCCATAACTTCTGAACGGTTTACGTTAGGACGTTTAAACTACATGTTTGGCAGTGGGGCATGATGGGAATTAGTATGCACCTGCATGTTTCGATTTAGCGACGAAGCCTACTTTAATTTGGATGGATTCCTCAGTAAGCAAAACAGGAGCATTTGGGGGACTGAGAACACGCATTTCGTGACCGAGAAATCTCTTCACAGTCAGCAGGTGACTGTGTGGCGTCCAATGTCCAGTCACAGAATAATCAGTGCGTTATTCCTTTATGGCACACTTACTCCCAAATGGTACTGGAAGGTTTTGGAAGATGATTTCATTCCCAATGTCCAAAGTGACCCTGATTTCGACAAGACGTGGTTCATGCAAGACGGAGCTCGACCCGATGAAAGCAGGAGAGTGTCTGACGTGCTGAAGGAGCACTTTGGAGACCGCATTCTGACTGTGTGGTACCCAGAGGCCACTGGCGTGAGCCTTGATTGGCCGCCATATTCTCCAGATCTGAACACATGCGACTCCTTTTTGTGGGGCTTTGCTAAAGACAAGATGTAGAGCAATAACCTCAAAACCATTGCTAAGCTGGAAACAGCTATTCAGGAAGTCATCAACAGCATCATTGTTCCGACACTTCAGCGGGTCATGAAGAATTTCGCTATTCGTCTGTCCCACACACTGCAAATGAAGTCAGGCTTGTCCAACATGTCAGAACCTAAATCTGAATATCTTTTGTTACATTTACATGTTTAATAAGTGTGCATGGCATATTTTGCCACTAATAACTTTTTTCATTTCGGTCAATAATTGTCAACCTGTAGGTAAATAATTTATGATTTTTCTGGTGTTTTACCCTTTAAACTTTGTGACAGTATAATTTTAGTGTGTTACTTTCTTATATTTTCCGGTAAATACATGTGCTAGATGTGCAAGTGCCGCTAGGACGTGGTGCGGAGGGAGCTTTTTCTGAGAGCAAGTAATAGGTAACAATGGAAATTGTTTCATCATTATGTGACAAGTGATCAATACCAACTGACTCATTAAAAATAAAAATGTTCAGAGAAAATTCTTTTTCATTCTAAAGTATAGTTACGGGCTAATGTTGATGATGATGTTGGGTGGTGGGAGGGGGCGGGGGTTCTATCTCTAGCTGATATCTTGTCGCACACAGAAGTAATGGTCAGAAAATCTTTGGGGCCTACTGCTCCAGAGATTGTACGACTAGGGTTTATCCGAGTAAGAACAGAGTAGTATAATTTTCCCGTAAAAAGATTCCATCAGACTCTTCGAGCACCGCTGACTCCATTCTGTACCTCAGATTTGCCCAGATCTCACTTTAGAACGTCTCCGCTCGCTGAGGTCGGGGAGACAGCCGAGTGATGCCGCGTGCCCGGCGTCCGTCTGGAGTTCATCAGGCCGGTGTGGGGGGAAGCAGAAGGGTGAGGGTTTAGAGGGGAGGGGTCCGGGGTACTGTAGGGCCTCCCTCCCCCGAACATTCATAAATCTGGGACGGCTGAGGTGGCGCATCGTACGGCGGGCGACCGCGCCGCCTCCAGCTCATTCGGAGCCGGCGGACAAGTTTTAACCAAGTTGAGCCCAGCGGGGAGCCAAGTTAGGCGGCTCCGCGGTTCCACCGCCGGGGGAGGGGAGATGGGGTCGACTGCAGGCGCCGGCAGGTTTAGGGGCGGCGAGAGGCCCGCCGTCCACGACCCGTCCCCCCTGCGTACTCTCTGCCCACTGTCACTGCGATTGTACTTTACTGACACCAGAGTGCAGATCTTAAGCCACTCCCTCAATGCTGTTGTGCGCCTGGCAGCATTAAGAACTAGTATTTAGGACTGGCCCCACTTTAATTTTTTTTTAGTACTTACAGCATTTCTTTGCCACTGCCTGGGCACCAGTTTCCCTAATTAGTAAGATGCAGTAGCTCAGAAAAAACTCCAAAAAATCGATATTAAATACAACAGAAAACTAAAAAAAAATCAAAAACAAATCAGTTATGAAGATGCCAGTAGCTGAGAGCGTAACGTGATAGCCTGGAAACTGTAAAGACGATGTTTCAGATATCGCAAATAGCAAGACTTTTCAAGCTCGTGTGTTCCGTCTTTGTATCCAACTGAAAGGCAGTTTCTTTTTTATCATAAGCGTTTCGCTCACCTTATGTACGAAGCACGCCTGTGATACATCTACATACGACAGAAAACTGAAAAAAGCGACAAGGAAAATTTTTGTTTTATGTAAGTTCCGTATTTATATACAAATAGAAACGTTGACTAACAAAATATGAATAATTAAATACAAATACAAACAACACATTTTTATTTTTAGTTATTGGTCTTATGAATGTGACAACAAACAACACATTTTTATTTTTAGTTATTCGTCTTATGAATGTGACTTAAATTTTATGTCTCCTTTTTATATGAAAAAAATTATATAAATCAATAACACTGTTCAACCTCTGCAGTGTCAAAAGAAAAGTTTAATTTTCTGCGTGACGTTATACATTTTCGCACCATATTTTTTCATATTCGTACATAATGCTATTTGCATGTACGCTATTAGTAGGTTACAAACTTTTTACAAATGTTAAAATTGGATAGATCGAAAAAAATCAACGCACCTGTTGCAAATAAAAATGTATTGGAACTCGTGACTCAGGTTTCTACAGTTTTAGAATTGCCTTCTTCAGAAGGTGTAATGAGCCCCAAAATTACAGAAATGTTCATAAATCTATTTTAAACAAAACAAGTTAACTACCGTAGCATAAATTTGCCCAAATGGCTCTGAACACTATGGGACTTAACTTCTAAGGTCATTAGTCCCCTAGAACTTAGAACTACTTAAACCTAACTAACTTGAGGACGTCACACACATCCATGCCCGAGACAGGATCCGAACCTGCGACAGTAGCGGTCACGCGGTTCCAGACTGTAGCGCCTAGAACCGCTCGGCCACCACGGGCGGCACCATAGCGAAAAGATGGTATGATAAGGGTATTCACTTGTCACATCAGATGCCGCCTAAGTACACTGAATAAAGTCAAACTGTTCTCGTCAAACTAGAAATCCATCTTAAAAATTCGAACAATCACAAGCCATGGCAAAGGATTGGAGCACCATAGTATTACAGTTGTGTTGATAAAATGCCAAGTGGGGCCTCATCGAAACACTTTCGAATGACCAGATGAACAAGTTTCTTGTCCTCTGGATATGATGCTCAAAAGAGTTTTCTCACACCGACCACCCTCCTTTCCATAAAAAAAACTCATAAAAAGATGTTTTGCATCACCCCGGTTCCCAGAACTCCTGAAAACAGACGTTGACTGTAGATATTGTATAACAGTCACAGTCTCTTTTACTGTTCATAGATGCCACTAAACACTCCCAAAGACGAGCGGTTCTAGGCGCTACAGTCTGGAACCGCGCGACCGCTACGGTCGCAGGTTAGAATCCTGCCTCGGGCATGGATGTGTGTGATGTCCTTAGGTTAGTTATATTTAAGTAGTTCTAAGTTCTAGGGGACTGATCACCTGAGAATTTAAGTCCCATAGTGCTCAGAGCCATTTTTTGAACGCCCAAAGATATAAACAACCAGGTAGCTATTGTGGTTTAGGCCTCGCTGACAGCTCTGCTCTACAGAGAGTTCCCTTTCAAAGCGCCAGTAGCGCTCGGTGGATCGGAGGAAGGTTGAGCTTGCTCCCTTTCGTCGAAAAGCCGCGTAGCTCGCGGAGAAGCTCAATCGTCGTAAGAGTCACTGACTCACAGTAACCCGTAACTTCGGTTACAAACTTAGCGAGACTATCTCGTTCTGTGCTAGGGTTGATCAGTGCCAGGGGCCCGTTCACGTCGGACCACCGCGCGTACTGTAGGCCGATATTCTCTTCCTCCGCACCTCCTTTAGGTGCCGCGCCACTGCACCAACGGCGCACGCTAGGCCGTAGGACATTCCCCCCTCTTCTGTAGGACCTACTTATAGCCTTTTCTTTTCAGAAAAAGCATAATTGTCGTGCCCAACCACACCAAATGAAGCTCCTGTAAACACGAAGATGGCAGATTCCGCCGGTGTTTCCCCCGCCCTAACCCGTAACAAGGCTGCAGCTAAAGAGGCGCGAGAGTCGGCTGTTCCCGTCGACGTCAGCGTCCCGCTTGCCGCCGTTGAGGATGCGTTGGCCGACAAGGACCGGCAGATCGCTGCGCAAGCGCAGGAACTGAGCCAGCGTCGACTGATAACCGACCTCTGCGGCCCTAGTGAGTCCCCCACGCGGACAAGTACCCTGCACATAACATTACATTCACCTGCAACTGGTGACTCTTGTACCACTATCCCACTGCGGCAGCTGACTCCAACGGCGGAACCAGCAGCTGCAGGTGCGGACACAGTACAACACTACACTGGGCCCTGGCAGGTGGAGGGTCCACGTCGCAAACAGAGAAACACCACGCAAACAGGCGAGCAACCACACTCGCAAGGTAGCCGAAAGGCGCTGCTACCTACACCAAAACCCGCACTTCCGGTTAGGAACACCGACACAACGACAAACACGACCCGACCTGCGGTCAGCAACACCACACAAGTACCAACCGCAGCTACGCCCGCACAACAGAAGACTGGTAATACAGAACTACGGGGACCTTAGCGTCCTCAACACAACATTTGCGGAAAGGCACTCACCTTGCACGCTACACACGAAGTACTCTGGGGATAGGGCCTCACTGTACGTATCAACTAACACTGAATATAAAGATCTCTTTATCTTCCTCAAAGAAAAGGGGATCTAACATTATACGTACAGGACCGCAGAAGAACGGACACAGCAGTAAGTGGTAAAGGGAGTGGATCCAAGTACCCCAAACAGCCAGTACAAGCGGCGCTCAACTTCCTAGGATTCGACTGCAAAAGTGCTTCTAGGATGACAGGCTTCCGCTCCCACCACCGTCTACCACACTACCTGGTCGAGATGGCCGACACGGCCGCCTCCCGCGTCCTTCTGCAGATACAAAGCCTTCTGCGGATGGACGTAAGGGTAGAAATATACGAACCGCCACAGGTCCCGCAACAATGTAACAACTGCCAGCAGTTCGGTCATTCGGCCCACCGCTGCGGCCTGGCACCCCGTTGCCGCGGATGCGCTGGCGAGCACGCACCCAACGCATGTACTCTGATCCATGAAAACATACGCCGTTTCGCCAACTGTGGCCAAGGCCATGCAGCCAACTACAGGGGCTGCAACGTATACAGAGAGGCGCATAGGCGCAAAAATCAACAGTCGAAGCCACCCAACGTCATGATACGTCCACAGCCCGCACCTAACCCTGTAAGGAACGGAGTGTCGTTCGCCATGGCTACACGCCCTGGAGGGGCGGAGCAGGTCACGGAGCCTCTGCGCCCAGCACACGCACCTAAAACAGCCGCTGCGACCACAACACAGTCGTCTCAGCCAAAACACGACACTGCAGCCACACCGGTACCAACACCAGCCCCCAAAAACAACACAGCCCCGCCCCCTGAAGCCACTGCCTGCGAACCTACACACGATACACAGGTAAACACACACACACAAGGCACCCCAGAAGCATAAACCCAGAGAAGGCGTAAGCGTACACGCAGAAACAGGAGCGGGAACACACGTGCACCACAACAAAATCCCCAGCGACAACAAAACAATGACACACAGACACACAGTCAGCAAGCCAGCGACACCAGCACACACACTACTCCACCCCCCACCACGTCTGACACACAGGCACCTCAAAATGTTCCACATAACAATAACACAAGCGCCAGCCGACACATAACGCCAACACCACCACCAGCGGCCTCCAACACCACAACTGAGCCACAGGCCGACACACACAACACCAACACAACATTTGAGGGTTTATTGGAAACAATATTCCCCCATCACACGACCGCTCAGATCTTTAACAAGATCATGGCGGCCGTCGCCACAGTCTTCACACAGCTCTTGACTGCTCAACCTGGGCAGTACTGGGCCGCCATAAAAACAGCGTTCACCTCACTGTTTACACCCATACATGGATAACACGCCACACCCCGCCCCCAACGCAAACAACCGAACACTAACACGGATCCTGTTCTGGAATGCAGACGAGATCAACAACAAAAGGGCGGAATTTGCTGCGCTCATAGAGCGTAAGGGTATCCTTAGCGCACTATTGAGCGAAACTAAGCTCAAAGCACGCAACCAACTAAACTTCACCGGCTACTGCGTCTATCGCACCGATCGACCGGACGGCTTAGGTCACGGCGGTACAGCCATCATTATACACAAAGACGTAGAACACACAAACATAGTACTCCCTGAACTTGAAAAACTAGAGGCAACCGCCGTCAGGGTCAAGTTCAACGGAGCCTACACTACACTGGTGTCAGTATACAACAGCCCTAAAAACATTATAACTAGACCGCGGATTTTAGGTAAAAACCTATTTTGTTCCTGAGTTCCTATTTGCATAAAAATTTGTACTTGCGCGTTTCATGTCTATTTACACTTAATAGCGTTAGTTCTACAGGACCTAAAAAAGCCTATTTCGACGTTAGTTCGTATTTTTGCCTATTTCTGCTTTAATATCCTAAAAAGTGCCTATTTTATGATGGAAGACAGTGGCTCCAAGTTTTTCCACGCTATACGACAGATGGGAAAAAAATATTTTCTGCGTAGCGTGCAGCAAGGTGATTAATTGATATGCGCCCATGCTTCGTTTTTGCCTAACACTTCGGTCTTTTTTTATTTTTCTATATCGCTATCCCTGTTAATACCAAATACTCTTTATAAGTGTTTTATTATTCATATGTAAAAAATAGATCACGGATCTTTAGGTTAAAACGTATTTTTTTCCTAAGCTCCAGTTTGCATATAAGTTGGTACTTACTCGCTTCATGAGTAACTAAACTGAATACCGTTAGTTCTATAGGATCTAAAATTGTGTATTTCGACGTTGACGCCTAATTTTGCCTATTTCGGCATCAAAATCCTAAAAAGTACGCATTTCGTTAATCTGACAGAGTTCTTGTGTTTTTAGAGATTACAAAAAGGAAGTAAACTTAGGGCTTTACATCTCGTCTTAGGCAAAGGTCGTTAGAGACTGGTTACAATTCCTTTGCTTGCCTTACTACCAACAGCACTCGGCACGGTTGAATGGTCATCCATCCAAGTACGCTCCGAGGGCGACATTGCTTAACTTCGGTGAGCGAATGGGAACCGGTCAAAGATTTGAGTTACACTTTAGAATCGAACGTGGGAGTACTAAATGTTACATTTGTAAATATTTCGTTCGTAGGATTCTGGCCAGCTGTGTATCTTCGCAAAGAAACGGTTTCATACGCGTTAAGCTGAGCACGGATTAAAAAATCACAATGTTAATCGTAGACGCCCTCTATAGCTAAATTACTGCCCTTCGCGCATTTTCTATATCTATGTCTACAGGCAGTCCTATCAAACTACTGTTTCGTGAAAGGTATTATGAGTGAATTTTCCGGTTCGAAAAATAATTTGCCAGTGGTGAGACGTTTTCATCTGAAGCACCGGTAGATTCCTTTCGCTTGTTCAGAAGGGGCGGCCATCTGTCAGGTGCCAGCAATGAGTATGGTACTTCCCCTACCGCTCCCAGACACCTAAAAAAAAAAAAACTAGGTCGTCGTTCACTTTTAAGTGCAAAAAAGATTCTACTTTCTGTGTGAGAATACTATGCCATGCCGAAAACAGCTACTTCAAAGTCTACTCATATAAGGCAGACTTCTTATTTTCCTGTTACTTAGGATTCTTTTTTATCGCTATCCTTTAGTAATACGAAATACTCTTTATATGCTATTCCAAACTGCATTTCCCTTTTCTCTCGTATTAGGTTTCGAGTGTTAATAAATCTCACTTAACTCAGCATGCAGATGGAATCACACATAAAGCTAATGTTGAACGAAAGTAAAAATTGAAGAAAACTCTTTTAACCAATAAATCTGGTGAATCCTTCGAGGAAAATAAGTTCTGCAGTGATTTGTGTCATGCACTTGTGGCAGCAAACATTCGCTTTCGGAAACTAGAAAACACTAATTTCAGAGGTTTTCTTGAGAAGTACTGCCATCAGTCTATTCCTGCAGAATCAACGTTACGTAAGAACTATGTGGATCCAGCTTGCAATGCTGCATTGCAGAGACTCCGAGAAGATGTTTGAGAATCTTGTATATGGATTTCTGTGAATGAAACTACTGACAGTCTTGGCCGTTACATTGCAAACCTGATTATTGGCAAGCTAGATCCAGACGCTCTATCCACGGCTCATTTGATTTCCTCAAAACAGCTTGCAAAAACTAACCAACAAACAATAGCACAGTTTGTGAACAATGGGCTTAAGGTGCAATGCCCAAACGGAGTGGATGAGAATAAGGTGCTTCTGGCCGTCACTGATGCTGCTGCATATATGATAGCAGCGCTTAAACTATTAAAAGTATTCTACCCATTGATGCTGCACGTAACTTGTGTAGAGCATGGGATCAACCGCATAGCAGAGCAAGTAAGGCAACAATTTCCTAAAGTAAATAAGCAATATCTACGCCGAAGAAAATTTTTGTTAAGGCACCATCAAGAATACTGGCATTCAAAGAACAGGTTCTAGATGTCCCTTTGCCGCCAGAGCCTGTTGCCACCCGCTGAGGCACGTGGCTGATAGCAGCAGAATACTATAGTACACATCTCTCAGCTGTCCAGAGGGTGGTTGAAAATATACCGGAGGATGCTACATCCGTAACTGCAGCAATGGAGTTACTCAAAGATTCTTCTTTAAAACGGGACTTATCTTACTTTAGGGCCCACTACACATTTATGGCAAGATAATTTCACAATTAGAAGGCTCAGGGAGACTTATCTACGACAATATTTCTTTGCTTGAAGAAGTCAAAATGAAAATTAATGAAGCGCCAGGTGAAGTACGGGAAAAAGTACGGGCAAAAATGCAAACTGTTGTGCAGAAGAACACTGGCCTGAAGGAGTTGTTGCAGCTGCCGACATAGTGGAAAATCCAGCACTCCTGACTGCAGCATTCGTATCCAACATGTGCCGAAAATGAAGTACGCCCCTATCACATCTGTTGATGTAGAACCTTCTTTTCCAGCGTATAAACTGATTATGACTGACAAGCGCCACAGTTTTTCACTAGAAAACCTGGAAAAGATTTTGGTTATTTATTGTGAAGCCAACTTTGGTCAGAATCTGTGAAACTACGAATGTATTAATTAAACCATTGCCACATCTTTTTATGGAGATCTTTATCTTGTAGGAACTCAAAAATATTTGGAGTTATGTTCAACATTAATGTTGTAGATTGCTGTGCTCTGTAACTGTGTAAATATTCATTCTCCTTGATTTAATGACTATTAAGATGTTCATACTGTCAACACTGTGTATTTTAATTTATTTTTATTTTCTCTGCATCATTTTTATTAGAGCCTATATTAGGTTTTATATCGCCTAAATAAACTACTGAAGGAGACTATTTTAGGTGCCTAAAACACACTTTTTTTAAGACCTAAAAATCCGTGGTCTAATTATAACACGCGACATCAGCACAATACTCAACATATCACCGCGCGTAATGGCCGCTGGAGATCTTGACGCAAAACAGCCGGACTGGAACTCACGAATACGAAACTCCAACGGCAAGAAACTATACGAACACGCACTAGGACGAAACTACATCACACTAGCGCCGACCGAACCGACGCACATTCCCTATCGGAGGGGCCACAGGCCAGACGTGTTAGACATTGCACTCATCAAGGGCATAACAAAGACACTCAACGTTGCCGTTGAAAACGATCTGCCCTCAAATCACCAACCCATTATACTGTACATTGAAGAAACACTGCAGCACATGGAACAACGCAGGATGTTAGACTACAGGCGCGCGAATTGGACCCAGTTCAAGGAAACACTTGACAGTCGCATCCCACCCACCCACGCGATTAACGAGACAGCCCAAATTGACGAGCCAGTTGGAACCCTCACCGGCGCCGTCCAGGACGCAATAGCCGACACCATACCAATCCGCACGCCACAGGAAATCCTGGGCCTAATCTCAATGAGGAACCGCCTCAGGAGACTTTGGCAGTGTACCAGGCGCCAGCACTTCAAACAGCACATTAACAGGCTCCAGGGTATAATCCTGGAAAAAATACACACATTCAAGACACAACAGTGGGACCAGAAACTCGAAGGGCTGGACACCACGCGACCTGGCGTGTGGCAGATGGCCCGACACTTCACCAGGGAGAAACTGTACACCCCCACGTTTCAAGGGCCCGACGAACCAGCATATTCTGCGGAAGGAAAAGCGGAACGGATGGCCCTCACACTCGGAGCGTCATTCACGCCGAACCTGTATCCCTCAGAACCAGCGTTCACACTTGCTACGGACCAGAAGGTTACACGCATCTTGGCCCAACCAGCGCGCAACAACATCCGACAAGCTAGTACAGCAGAAGTCAAATGGGCCATCATGCATACCACCGCTAGGAAGGCCCCTGGTCACGACGGCATTCAAAACCGTGTCCTCCAGGAGTTCACGGACAAAGCGGTAGACTACCTAACACACATCACGAATGCCATACTCAAGCACCAACACTTCCCCGCCTTTTGGAATAACGGCCAAGATCCTTATGTTCACGAAGCCGGGGAAAGACCACTCCCTCCCACAAAATTACCGACCCATCAGTCTGCTGAGCGCGCTGAGCAAGATCGTTCAGAAGGTAATACTAAAACGACTCACCAGGCACTGCATCACAACGCCACCCTGTTGAGTAATACTTTCCGTGCAAGCACAGGACGTCGTGTTACTACCCAAACTCTGCGCAATAGGCTCCATGATACGCAAGTTGACTCCCGACATCCCTCGCGAGGTCCGTCTTTGCAACCAAGACACCACGCAGTGCGTTACAGATAGGCTCAACAACAAGCCGAATTGACCGCTCATAATTGGTATCACGTTCTCTTCGCCGATGAGTGTCTTCAATCAGACAGTCGTCGGAGACGTTTTTGGAGGCAACCCGGTCAGGCTGAACGCCTTAGACACACTGTCCAGCGAGTGCAGCAGGGTTTTGGAGTGGCATTATGTGGGACCGACGTACGCCGCAGATAGTCATGGAAGACACCGTAACGGCTGAACGATACGTAAATGCCGTCCTCCGACCGATAGTGCAACCATATCGGCAGCATATTGGCGAGGCATTAGTCTTCATGGGAGACAATTCGCGTCCCCATCGTGCACATCTTGTGAATGACTTCCTTCAGGAAAACGACATCTCTCGACTAGATTGGCCAGAATGTTCCTCAGACATGAACCCTATCGAAAATGCCTGGAATAGATTGAAAAGGGCTGTTTATGGACGACTTGACCCACCAACCAATCTGAGAGATCTACGCCGAACTGCCGTTGAGGAGTGGGACAATTTGGACCAACAGTGCGTTGATGAACTTGTGGATAGTATACTACGACGAATAGAGGCATGCATCAAGGCAAGAGTTCTTGCTACTGGATATTAGAGGTACCGGTGTGCTCAGCAGTCTGGACCACCACCTCTAAAGGTCTCACTGTATGGTGGTATGACATGTAATGTGTGGTTTTCATGTGCAATAAAAAGGGCGGAAATGATGTTTATGTTGATCTCTGTTCCAATTTTCTTAACAGGTTCCGGAACTCTCGGGACCGAGGTGAAGAAAAACTTTTTTTATGTGTGTATTAAGACGGTAACGGTGAGCTGTTGCTTATTAAACTAATAGTTCGGTAATTTTCACATCTGTCAACACCTGCTTTCTTTGGAATTGGAATTATTATATTCTTCTTGAGGTCTGAGGGTATTTCGCCTGTCTCGTACATCTTGCTCACCAGATGGCAGAGTTTTGTCAGGCTCTCCCAACGCCGTCATTAGTTATAATGGAATGTTGTCTACTCCCGGGGCCTTGTTTCGTCTCAGGTCTTTCAGTGCTCTGTCAAACTCTTCACGTAGTATCATATCTCCCATTTCGTCTTCATCTACGTCCTCTTCCATTTCCATAATATTGTCCTCAAGTACATCGCCCTTGTATAGACCCTCTATATACTCCTTCCACCTTTCTGTTTTCCCTTCTTTGCTTAGAACTGGGTTTCCATCTGAGCTCTTGATGTTCATACAAGTGGTTCTCTTAACTCCAATGGTCTCTTTAATTTTCCTGTAGGCAGTATCTATCTTACCCCTAGTGAGATAAGCCTCTACGTCCTTACATTTGTCCTCTAGCCAGTCAGTGTAAAATGTAAAATAATTTAAAACGTGAAACAAATATAAATAAAATAAATAATTACAATAATACGTAATGTTTAAATATTTTAATGAAGTATGTTGAAAATAGACAGGACGTTAGGTACAGCTTCATTTCCGAACACTGTATTTCAGAAATTAATTTAATTACATGTGGATGCATGTAGTGCCATAGTTTCTTCAATTTATGTTGTATCAAATGTTTCATTTTTTAAATTAACTCATAGTGATGGTTTATTTTGCAGAATTTCAATTTTGTACAGAAGTTGATTTTACAGTTTACAAGAATATTAATTACGTATCAACTTTTATCTGAAAATTATTTTTATGTATCACGGTTCTGAACATATTGCCTATGAACGTTATATGCCAAATTACTTCTTGGTTTGTCTTTTATTCTTTAAATGGAAATTGGAGCAAGTACGTATTCCATTAACGTACTCTCTCTACATAGCTGCCAAGTTCCGTTAAGCTCTTTTATCTGCACTTAGGGATGTTCACTGCAGTCGGGCAAAAAAAAGGATCGTGAACTAGGGAATGCTAGATAACGAATTCTTACAGTAAATGAGATCTCGTTGTAGAAAATTGTTCCTACCACATGCAAGTCTCTACAGTACATAATGTGAAAGAACTCCTGGCAGCACTTAAGTTCTCCCTATATGAATGCAACCGACTACTCTTTCAGTACGTTCCTTAAGCCAAAAGCGTGTTACAGAAGTATTTACCAGAGATGTTCTTTCTGTAAACTATCTTCCACGTTTAAGGTTGTTTTTATTTGAGACCTTACATCCCTGGAAAGCAGTTTTTGTTTTGGATTGTTTCTAGGAAACAGAAAAAAGCGTTGGGAGAGGGGAGCAGTTGGATAGGACAGACCTAGGGAACCTGGTCGCTGTAGCAACGCAATTAATTAATTTTTTGACTCAACGGACTGATATTCAGTGCTTCGTGATCATAAGCGTATTTGTCATAGGAGAGGTAATACAGTACTTTGATAGTCACAACAGGGACCACTTGCTCTACAGTGTGTCCAGCAATCGGTGTAGCAGTTGAATGAAGTTGTACTACTTAACTGCGCTTTCCTGTAGACGAGTGCATCTCCATGTGAAAGACTAAGAGAACTGTTGTCATCACGTTAGTTCCTTTATATGTCACTCGAAGCAGTCGTGACGAAGGTGAAGCCTTCCACTCGCTTAGTTTTTGTCAGATCTGTGGATTACACGGATACACGTCGCCGATCAAATAACATCAGCGTCTAACAGATCCCAAAATTTATAGAGGGAGTTTTTTCCACCGTGTACAAACTCTAGGGATTGATCGATGAGAGGGTACGGAACAAAAATGGTCTAATGAAGTTATATCCGGAAATAAATGATTTCTATCCTAGAGACGTTAATTCAGTCATACATAGTTGCAGGGACTACTGTCTAATGCGCGCTGTGTCATGCTATCACAGTTGCAGTATGCGTTAATGCAGGGACTACTGTCTTAAACACGCCGTGCAATGTTACTACAGTTGCAGCATGCGTTGAAAACGTTTTTCGTGTGCCTCAACGCATGCGTGTACGCTTTGTAGGGCTTTCTGTCTCGCACGCTCACATAGGCCAGGCTACATCCGAACAGTGTCAAAGGCAGCGTGAACACGCTGCTCCACTATCTCCAGGTCTGGAATGGGTTGTGCATACACGATACTTTAGAGGTGGCTCCATAACCAGAAGCCGCACAGGTTCAGATCCGGTGAACGAGCAGGCAATGCAACTGGACACCTAATCGGATCCGTCAACCAGAGGAGACGCGATAGAGATGCGTCCGGATATTAACGGCGAAGTGGGTTGGAGCACCATCATCTAAAAGCCACATAACCCTTCGAAACATGAGTGGCTCTTCTTCCAGAAGGGGAGGCAAAGTCACCTGCAAGGAACGCCGACAATTCCGACCTGTTAGGCGACGAGGAAAGAAGACCGGCCCCAAAAATACGGTCGCCAGTCACCCCGATCTTCGTTTCCCGGCTGCACCGATGCTGATGATTCGTTGTCACCATACCATGGGGGTTCTGTATACTGTCCTGCAGTTGTTGTCTTCAGTCCAGAGACTGGTTTGATGCAGCTCTCCATGCTACTCTATCCTGTGCAAGCTTCTTCATCTCCCAGTACCTACTGCAACCTACATCCTTCTGAATCTGCTTAGTGTATTCATCTCTTGGTCTCCCTCTACGATTTTTGCCCTCCACACTGCCCTCCAATACTAAATTGGTGATCCCTTGATGCCTCAGAACATGTCCTACCAACCGATCCCTTCTTCTGGTCAAGTTGTGCCACAAAATTCTCTTCTCCCCAACCCTGTTCAACACTTCCTCATTAGTTATGTGATCTACCCATCTAACCTTCAGCATTCTTCTGTAGCACCACATTTCGAAAGCTTCTATTCTCTTCTTGTCCAAACTATTTATCGTCCACGTTTCACTTCCATACATGGCTACACTCCATACAAATACTTTCAGAAATGACTTCCTGACACTTAAATCTATACTCGATGTTAACAAATTTCTCTTCTTCAGAAACGCTTTCCTTGCCATTGCCAGTCTACATTTTATATCCTCTCTACTTCGACCATCATCAGTTATTTTGCTCCCCAAATAGCAAAACACCTTTACTACTTTAGGTGTCTCATTTCCTGATCTAATTCCCTCAGCATCACCTGATTAATTCGACTACATTCCATTATCCTCGTTTTGCTTTTGTTGATGTTCATGTTATACCCTCCTTTCAAGACACTGTCCATTCCATTCAACTGCTCTTCCAAGTAGTTTAGAATGCTTTTACCTAAATAAAAGGAAAACCTTTCTCTATGTAGTCACGTGTACTATACCCCAACAGTACAAATAGTTCTGTTACAGGAAAGCCACTTATAACCCTCTTATTAAATTTAGTTTAGTTTCCATTTAAAGTACTCTATGGGAGTGTTACTAGGAAAAGCTGATCAACAGAGTTACCCTTTTTACGGTATTTGACCATGTGTTGTTGCTAATGGATAAGAAAATCAGACTATTCAATTCTTTTTCTACGCATTTACCCAGCGGTTAAACAGAAACACACTATGAATAATATTATACTGAAGGTAGTACAACTCGGTTCCAAGTTCATTTAGTCGTTCGAAAAATGTACTAATGGTTGCCAGGCTATTCAGGCGATGAAACAGTGACGCAGTGAAAAAGCATGAATTTTTGCTTACTGTCTTGCTACTGTTTAATCTGGTTCATCAAATTAATATTGCTCCACGTAAACAATGTTAGTGCAGACACTGGAATTTCTTTTTGACTAGTATACCCTCATACATTAAGTTTTAAAAAGAGAAAAAGCCAAGTAGATAACACCGAGGAAGCTAAAACAATTTGGCCAGGGAGTACCTCAAGAAAAGCATTTCTATAATAAACAAATTTAAATACTAAAATACTTAGATTCTAAAGCACACACTTTTTATGCTGATCATTTTACTTCGAGAAAACCTCTTTCTTACTGGAATTTACTTTCAAAAGCTATTATTCTTTGAATTAACTCTGTATAGTCATTTACAAGAGTCTAGTAACTTGCCTACACTCTGATTGAATTTTACGTTAGTAAACTTTTACTATAACCTTAGCAGTTTTTAAGAAAACACAAAAACAGTTTAAATGGTGCTGCTTAATATTAACTTGGCATTTCATAATCTGTAAAATAGGATACCCGGGTTCATCAAACACGAGGAAGGAACCTTATATAGGTCTATGATAAGGATGAAGTAACAGGCTGAACCAGTTTCTTTGAAGTTCAAGAATAATTATTAAAATTAATGGTTCAAGCCCTAAAAAAGTAAATTTACTTTACGTGGCTGTAGGCTTGGTTGTAGCGAGTTTCTTTATGTATGTGCGCAGTTTCTCTACTTGGTGTCGGTTAATTCTACATACAGTAGTCAAAAAACTCGCAGCTATGCCGTAATCCGTTTGCAGTCTCCATCTGATGCACTTTGTGCGAATTTGCAGGTAAAGCTTCACCAGCTCCATAAAGGTGTTGTCTCAATCACTGCTGCCTTTAGACTGTGTATCTTACTTCCCGCGCTTGCTCTAGGTAGCATGCCAATTCGCCCTTACCACCCTTTCCGCTCCCCAGAGCCGCTTTTAAAGTAAAGCTAACTGGCTTTTACATAACACCTATTGCTTATGTTGTTGCTAACCGTGATTGTTTCTTAAATTGTCAAATTTGCATCAACAGCAGCCTTTTCAGTAGATGCAGAGGCAACAGTCTGGATGGTTGTCTAATCGGGCGTTGGACACTAACCAAAACGGCCTTCCTGTGCTCGTATTGCGAACGACTGAAAGCAAGGGTAAAATACAGCCGCAGTTTTTCCCGAGGGCATGCAGCTTTTCTGTATAGTTAAATGATGATGTCCTCTTGGGTAAAATATTCCGGAGGTAAAATTGTCCCCCATTCGGATTACCGGGCGGGGACTACTCAGTGGGACGTCGTTGCCAGGAGAAAGAAAACTGGTGTTCTACGGATCGAAGCGTGGAATGTCAGATCCCTTAATCGGGCACGTAACGTGAATTCACAGGACATGTGGCCTGTAGCTGAAGAAGTGTCATGATGATCTCTCCATTGGCAAAAGATTCCGGAATAGTCCCCCATTCGGATCTCCGGGAGGGGACTGCAAAGGGGGAGTTTACCATGAGAAAAAGATTGAATAATCAACGAGTCGGGGCGTGGAATGTCAGAAGCTTGAACGTGGTAGGGAAACAAGAAATCTGAAAAGGGAAATGCAAAGGCTCAATCTAGATATAGTAGGGGTCAGTGAAGTGAAGTGGAAGGAAGACAAGGATTTCTGGTCAGATGAGTATCGGATGATATCAACAGCACTAGAAAATGGTATAACAGGTGTAGGATTCGTTATGAATAGGAAGGTAGGGCAGAGGGTGTGTTACTGTGAACAGTTCAGTTACCGGCTTGTTCTAATCAGAATCGACAGCAGACCAACACCGACAACGATAGTTCAGGTATACATGCCGACGTCGCAAGCTGAAGACGAACAGATAGAGAAAGTTTATGAGGATATTGAAAGGGTAATGCCGTATGTAAAGGGGGACGAAAATCTAACAGTCATGGGTGACTGGGATTCAGTTGTAGGGGAAGGAGTAGAAGAAAAGGTTACAGGAGAATATGGGCTTGGGACAAGGAATGAAAGAGGAGAAAGACTAATTGAGTTCTGTAACAAGTTTCAGCTAGTAATAGCGAATACCCTGTTCAAGAATCACAAGAGGAGGAGGTATACTTGGAAAAGGCCGGGAGATACGAGAAGATTTCAATTAGATTACATCATGGTCAGACAGAGATTCCGAAATCAGATACTGGATTGTAAGGCGTACCCAGGAGCAGATATAGACTCAGATCACAATATAGTAGTGATGAAGAGTAGGCTGAAGTTCAAGACATGAGTCAGGAAGGATCAATACGCAAAGAAGTGGGATACGGAAGTTCTAAGGAATGACGAGATACGTTTGAAGTTCTCTAACTCTATAGATACAGCAATAAGGATTAGCGCAGTAGGCAGTACAGTTGAAGAGGAATGGCCACATCTAAAAAGGGCCATCACAGAAGTTGGGAAGGAAAACATAGGTACAAAGAAGGTAGCTGCGAAGAAACCATGGGTAACAGAGGAAATACTTCAGTTGATTGATGAAAGGAGGAAGTACAAACATGTTCCGGGAAAATCAGGAATACAGAAATACAAGTCGCTGAAGAATGAAATAAATAAGAAGTGCAGGGAAGCTAAGACGAAATGGCTGCAGGAAAAATGTGAAGACATCGAAAAAGATATGATTGTCGGGAGGACAGACTCAGCATACAGGAAAGTCAAAACAACCTTTGGTGACATTAAAAGCAACGGTGGTAACATTAAGAGTGCAACGGGAATTCCACTGTTAAATGCAGAGGAGAGAGCAGATAGGTGGAAAGAATACATTGAAAGCCTCTATGAGGGTGAAGATTTGTCTGATGTGATAGAAGAAGAAACAGGAGTCGATTTAGAAGAGATTGGGGATCCTGGTTTAGAATCGGAATTTAAAAGAGCTTTGGAGGACTTACGGTCAAATAAGGCAGAAGGGATAGATAACATTCCATCAGAATTTCTAAAATCATTAGGGGAAGTGGCAACAAAACGACTATTCACGTTGGTGTGTAGAATACATGAGTCTGGCGACATACCATCTGACTTTCGGAAAAGCATCATCCACACAGTTCCCAAGACGGCAAGAGCTGACAAGTGCGAGAATTATCGCACAATCAGCTTAACAGCTCATGCATCGAAGGTGCTTACAAGAATAATATACAGAAGAGTGGAAAAGAAAATTGAGAATGCGCTAGGTAACGATCAGTTTGGCTTTAGGAAAAGTAAAGGCACGAGAGAGGCAATTCTGATGTTACGGCTAATAACGGAAGCGAGGCTCAAGAAAAATCAAGACGTGTTCATAAGGTTTGTTGATCTGGAAAAAACGTTCGACAATATAAAATGGTGCAAGCTGTTCGAGATACTGAAAAAAGTAGGGGTAAGCTACAGGGAGAGACGGGTCATATACAATATGTACAACAACCAAGAGGGAATAATAAGAGTGGACGATCAAGAACGAAGTGCTCGTATTAAGAAGGGTGTAAGACAAGGCTGTAGCCTTTCGCCCCTACTCTTCAATCTGTACATCGAGGAAGCAATGATGGAAATAAAAGAAAGGTTCAGGAGTGGAATTAAAATACAAGGTGAAAGGATATCAATGATACGATTCGCTGATAACATTGCTATCCTGAGTGAAAGTGAAGAAGAATTAAATGATCTGCTGAACGGAATGAACAGTCTAATGAGTACATAGTATGGTTTGAGAGTAAATCGGAGAACGACAAAGGTAATGAGAAGTAGTAGAAATGAGAACAGCGAGAAACTTAACATCAGGATTGATGGTCACGAAGTCAATGAAGTTAAGGAATTCTGCTACCTAGGCAGTAAAATAACCAATGACGGACGGAGCAAGGAAGACATCAAAAGCAGACTCGCTATGGCAAAAAAGGCATTTCTGGCCGAGAGAAGTCTACTAGTATCAAATACCGGCCTTAATTTGAGGAAGAAAATTCTGAGGATGTACGTCTGGAGTACAGCATTGTATGGTAGTGAAACATGGACTCTGGGAAAACCGGAACAGAAGAGAATTGAAGCATTTGAGATGTGGTGCTATAGACGAATGTTGAAAATTAGGTGGACTGATAAGATAAGGAACGAGGAGGTTCTACGCAGAATCGGAGAGGAAAGGAATATGTGGAAAACACTGATAAGGAGAAGGGACAGGATGATAGGACATCTGCTAAGACGTGAGGGAATGACTTCCATGGTACTAGAGGGAACTGTAGAGGGCAAAAATTGTAGAGGAAAACAGAGATTGGAATATGTCAAGCAAATAATTGAGGACGTAGGTTGCAAGTGCTACTCTGAGATGAAGAGGTTAGCACAGGAAAGGAATTCGTGACGGGCCGCATCAAACCAGTCAGTATACTGATGACAAAAAAGGTTAGAAAACTGAAAAGGGGAAATGTATAGGTTAAAGTTAGATATAGTGGGAATTAGTGAAGTTCGGTGGCAGGAGGAACATGACTTTTGGTCAGGTGAATACAGGGTTATAAATACAAAATCAAATACGGAAAATGCAAGAGAGGGTTTAATAATGAATTAAAAAAAATAGGAGGGCGGAGAAGCTACTACAGACAGTATAGTGAACGAATTGTTGTGACTAAGATAGACATGAAGCCCACGCCTACCACGGAAGAACTAGTTTATCTGACAACTAGCTCCGCAGATATCGAAGAGATTAATGAAATGTAAGATGAGATAAAAGAAATTACTCAGATAGTGAAGTGAGACGAAACTTTAATAGTCATGGGTGACTGGAACTCGATAGTAGGATAACGAAGAGAAGGAAACGTAATAGGTGAATATGGAATGGGAGAAAGAAATGAATGAAGAACCCGCCTGGTAGAATTTTGCACAGAGCGTAACTTAATCATAGCTAACACTTGGTGCAAGAATCATGAAAGAAGGTTGTATACATGGAAGAAGACTGGAGATACTGGACAGTTTCAGATGGCTTATATAATGGTTGGACATTTAGGAACCAGGTTTTAAACTGTAAGACATTTCCAGGGGCAGATGTGGATTCTGATCACAGTTTATTGGTAATGAACTGTAGACTAAAAGTGAAGAAACTGCAAAAAGGTAAGAATTTAGAGAGATACGATATGGATAAACTGAAAGAACATGAGGTTGTACAAGGTTTTAGGGAGAGCATTGGGACCGATAGACAGGAATGGGGGATAGAAATACAGTAGAAGAAGCGTTGAGAGATGAAATAGTTAAGGCAGCAGTCGATCAAGTAGGTAGAAAGAAGAAGGTTAGTAGAACTCCTTCGGTAACAAAAGCGATATTAAATTTAATTGATGAAATGAGAAAATATAAAAATTCGGTAAATGAAGCAGACAAAATGGAATACAAACGTCTCAAAAAGAAAATCGACAGGAAGTGCAAAATTGCTAAGCACGGATGGCTAGAGGACAAATGTAAGGATGTAGAGGCATATCTCACTAAGGGTAAGATAGATACAGCCTACAGCAAGATTAGAGAGACCTCTGGAGAAAAGAGAACCACATTTATGAATATGAAGAGCTCAGACGGAAACCCAGTTCTATGTAAAGAAGGGAAAGCAGGAAGGTGGAAGGAGTATATAGAGGGTCTATACAAGGGCGATGTACTCGAGTATAATATTATGGAAATGGAAGAGGCTGTAGATGAAGATGAAATGGGAGATACGATACTGCGTGAAGAGTTTGACAGAGCACTGAAAGATCTAAGTCGAAACAAGGCCCTGGGAGTAGACAACATTCCATTAGAACTGCTGACAGCCTTGGGAGAGCCAGCCCTACCATCTGGTGAACAAGATGTATGAGACAGGCAAAATACCCTCAGACTTCAAGATGAATACAATGATTCCTATCCCAAAGAAGACAGGTGTTAACAGATGTGAAAATTACCGAACTATTAGTTTAATAAGTCACGGCTGCAAAATACTAACGCAAAGTCTTTACAGACGAATGGAAAAACTGGCAGAAGCCGACCTCGGGGAAGATCAGTTTGTATTTCGTAGAAATTTTGGACCACATAACGCAGTGCTGACCGTGCGACTTATCTTAGAAGCTAGATTAAGGAAAGGCAAACCTACGTTTCTAGCATTTGTATACTTAGAGAAAGCTTTTGGCAATTTTTACTGAAATACCCACATTCAAATTCATGGGGTATTACATTAAGGGAGCGAAAGGCTATTTACAATTTGTACAGAAACCAGATGGCAGTTATAAGTGTCGAGGGGCATGAAAGGGAAGCAGTGGTTGGGAAGGGAGTGAGACGGGTTTGTTGCCTATCCTCAATGATATTCAATCTGCATATTGAACAAGCAATAAAGGAATTAAAATCCATGGAGAAGAATGGAAACTTTGACGTTCGCCGATGACATTGTAATCCTGTCAGGAGCAATTGAATGGAATGGACAGGGTCTTGAAAGGAGGATACAAGATGAATATCAACAAATGCAAACAAGGATAATGGAATGTAGCCGAATTAAGTCGGGTGATGCTGAGGGAATTAGATTAGGAAATGAGACTATTAAAGTAGTAGACGAGTTCTGCTATTTGGAGAGCAAAATAACTGATGATGGTCGAAGTTGAGAGGATATAAAATGTATACTGGTAATGGCAAGGAAAGCGTTTCTGAAGAAGAGAAATTTGTTAACATGGAGTATAGATTTAAGTGTCAGGAAGTCGTTTCTGAAAGTATTTCTATGGAGTGTAGCCATGTATGGAAGTGAAACATGGACGATAAATAGTTTGGACAAGAAGAGAGTAGAAGCTTTCGAAATGTGGTGCTACAGAGAAATGCTGAAGATTAGATGGGTAAATCAAGTAACTAATGAGGGGATGCTGAATAGAACTGGGGAGAAGAAAAATTTGTGGCACAACTTGACTAGAAGAAGCTATCGGTTGGTAGGACATGTCCTGAAGCATCAAGAGATTTAGTATTGGAGGGCAGCGTGGACGGTAAAAATCGTAGAGGGAGACCAAGAAGTGAATACACTAAACAGATTCATAGGATGTAGCTTGCAGTAGGTACTGGGAGATGAAGAAGCTTGCACAAGATAGAGTAGCATGGAGAGCTGCAACACACTAGTCTCTGGATTCAAGACCACAACAACAACAACTCAGATACAATTCCAAGAACTTCAGTCCCCTGTTCAACATACTTTACATATACAGAAAATATAGTAGCAATATGCGAGAATTTTAAATATGAAAATTGAAATGAACCGTAAACAAATACTGTTATACACACGGTCGTCTGACTTACCCTGTACGACGGGCCAAGTGCCTGGTATTGTCATGGCCGTCACCTTCCCCAGTACTAATCATGTTTTCCTCCAACTCTAGTGTCCGAACATTTCTGGTATGTCATTCATGATCTCCTGCTTCCTGAGACGATCCTGTCTCAGACAAACGGCAAAACAACATGTCGGCAAGCTCTTGACTCGAATACGGGACCATTGTGTACAACACTGTGTCATATGCAGGAATCAGCGAGAGAAGTCAATCGGACACATTGCTAATAATGCTTCCGTTTCACTTATCTTGCTGACTCCTGGATATCATACAGCGATGTACACAATGGTCCCATATTCGAATCGAGAGCTTGCCGACATGGTGTTTACTTACAGAAAAGCAAATGGCAAATATCAGTGGGCGGCAAGCAACAAGCATCTGTAAGGAGACCTATCCCCGCCGACAACATCCAAAGCCTTCGATCTCAGTAACAGTGTCATTACTACCAATGACTACTGCAGGAGAGATCGCTAGAGCATGACGTATGAGGAACAGTGACACCCTCTAGGAGTAAACCTTGAATACTGTAACTGTGGCTGCAACGTGCAACGCGTAGTAAACCAAGTCTCTGTAACAAAGTATGATTACCTAAATGGTCTCTAACACGGAAACCACGCGTTTCCGGATATAAGTTCATTATGTCCTTTCTGCTCAGTATCCCCTCATCGATCAATCGATGAATCCCAAGAGTTCTTACATGGTGGAAAAAGATCACCCTGTATTTTCAGACTGCAGCAAAACCATAAGAAGGCAATAGCAAGGCAAGAGAAACAGAATAACACATACGGAGACATCAAATTCGATACTTATTTCAATTTGCTGAAAAAGGTGATGCATTCTTGAAATGCGTAGTGATATCCATGAAAAACCGTAACTGGTGTGAAACGCCTGGTTAAATCCGCACGACTGAACAGGTAGTTGGAACTGTGGAAAGGGGCCAAAAATGAGCGGCTGTCAGTTACACTCAAAGACATATAACTTTATTTAGTTGCCCAAACATTACAGCGAAAATTTCCGAGCCCAACTATCGACTGAATATATCACACTATCTTCTGGCTTAAGGGCACAACCTCTTTAATTTTTGAAACAGCTGAAGGTGCATGATTTAAAACACAACAACAATAAATTTTCAAAAGGCTGAAAGCGCAAGGTTTTTCAAATGAGGTTGACTTGACAAGTAAGGAATTTTAATTTTAAAACGGCTGAAGGCCCATGATTTTTTTAAAAAAAAAAACTACAATAAACTTTTAAAGGCAGAAGGCCCAAAGCTTATTCCTTAAATAATTTTAGAAAAGGAGACTGAAGGCTCAAACAACCTAAAACATAACAATAAGGAATTTTAGATTTAAAACGGCTGAAGGCCCATGATTCAAAACACAACTACAATAAATTTTTACAAGCCAGAAAGCCGAAGATTTTACCCTGATATATATATATATATATATATATATATATATATATATATATATATATATATATATATATACTCCTGGAAATGGAAAAAAGAACACATTGACACCGGTGTATCAGACCCACCATACTTGCTCCGGACACTGCGAGAGGGCTGCACAAGCAATGATCACACGCACGGCACAGCGGACTCACCAGGAACCGCGGTGTTGGCCGTCGAATGGCGCTAGCTGCGCAGCATTTGTGCACCGCCGCCGTCAGTGTCAGCCAGTTTGCCGTGGCATACGGAGCTCCATCGCAGTCTTTAACACTGGTAGCATGCCGCGACAGCATGGACGTGAACCGTATGTGCAGTTGACGGACTTTGAGCAAGGGCGTATAGTGGGCATGCGGGAGGCCAGGTGGACGTACCGCCGAATTGCTCAACGCGTGAGGCGTGAGGTCTCCACAGTACATCGATGTTGTCGCCAGTGGTCGGCGGAAGGTGCACGTGCCCGTCGACCTGGGACCAGACCGCAGTGACGCACGGATGCACGCCAAGACCGTAGGATCCTACGCAGTGCCGTAGGGGATCGCACCGCCACTTCCCAGCAAATTAGGGACACTGTTGCTCCTGGGGTATCGGCGAGGACCATTCGCAATCGTCTCCATGAAGCTGGGCTACGGTCCCGCACACCGTTAGGCCGTCTTCCGCTCACGCCCCAACATCGTGCAGCCCGCCTCCAGTGGTGTCGCGACAGGCGTGAATGGAGGGACGAATGGAGACGTGTAGTCTTCAGCGATGAGAGCCGCTTCTGCCTTGGTGCCAATGATGGTCGTATGCGTGTTTGGCACCGTGCAGGTGAGCGCCACAATCAGGACTGCATACTACCGAGGCACACAGGGCCAACACCCGGCATCATGTTGTGAGGAGAGATCTCCTACACTGGCCGTACACCTCTGGTGATCGTCGAGGGGACACTGAATAGTGCACGGTACATCCAAACCGTCATCGAACCCATCGTTCTACCATTCCTAGACCAGCAAGGGAACTTGCTGTTCCAACAGGACAATGCACGTCCGCATGTATCCCGTGCCACCCAACGTGCTCTAGAAGGTGTAAGTCAGCTACCCTGGCCAGCAAGATCTCCGGATCTGTCCCCCATTGAGCATGTTTGGGACTGGATGAAGCGTCGTCTCACGCGGTCTGCACGTCCAGCACGAACGCTGGTCCAACTGAGCCGCCAGGTGGAAATGGCATGGCAAGCCGTTCCACAGGACTACATCCAGCATCTCTACGATCGTCTCCATGGGAGAATAGCAGCCTGCATTGCTGCGAAAGGTGGATATACACTGTACTAGTGCCGACATTGTGCCTGTGTCTATGTGCCTGTGGTTCTGTCAGTGTGATCATGTGATGTATTTGACCCCAGGAATGTGTCAATAAAGTTTCCCCTTCCTGGGACAATGAATTCACGGTGTTCTTATTTCAATTTCCAGGAGTGTATATATATATATATATAATTTTTTTTTTTTTCAGCGAGGCTGAATCCCCAAACAGTGCAAGACTTGACAAGTAAAGAACTTTCAATTTTAAAACGGTTGAAGGCCCATTATTTAAAACCCAACTAAAAGCATACAAATTCAAACCATCGGCTATGAGCCCTTAAAATACACAATCAAACATCAAGAAGAAGAGGCAGTACAGCCAGCGGCGCTGAGAAGTTTCCGGGGTCGGTCTGCACTTGAAATATTAGCGTTAGCTTTAGGGAGACAGGTAATCGGCCCAACTATATCCAATCTGCCAGCAACCCAACCAAGAGACAGTCAACGGACCCACCGACAAGACGACTTGCTTTCCACCCGACCACTACACAAGGAACTCCAATGCCAAAAAGTAAAAGTCGTAACCTCCCCCCCCCCCCCCCCCCCCCCCACAATCAAGTATGCATGAGCTGTCAAAATTACACACACGTGTTGGACAGCGACAACACGGTGAGGAAAGGACACTGCCTGAATTTTATGTCTGCAGCCAGATCAGGTACCCGGAACCGAACGGCCACAAGACAGAAAATTCCGCTGGTGCACTTGGACTTCAAATAACCAAAATACTGTTAAAGTCCACCCGATGGTGCCCAAACTTTTGCCAACTCGAACACTCGCTGTTGCTCACGGGAATACCCCCAACAGCCAACCATGAGAACCAACGGCACTATGTGAAGAGACTGGCTTCGGTAACTAAATCACCGCCGGCCTTTGTGGAAGAGCGGTTCTAGGCGCTTCAGTCCGGAACCGCACTGGTGCTACGGTCGCAGGTTCGAATCTGCCTCGGGCGTGGATGTGTGTGATGTCTTTAGGTTAGTTAGGTTTAAGTAGTTCTAAGTCTAGGGGACTGATGACCTCAGATGTTAAGTCCCATAGTGCTTACAGCCATTTGTACCATTTTTTAAATTAAATCACCACTCAACTTTGATGTCCTGGGTCGGTAAGCCACGAACCTCGTAGCAATCGGAACAACTCCCACACACTCTGACACTGACACATGGGGTAGAGTTTTATTTCATAAGTTGTGAATACAATGTTCGCAAAAAGTGTTCTTCATTGCACTGCAGGTATTACAAGTGGTGTCGGGTAGGCGTCCTCCATAACATGCTGCTAACGTCTACTAATTTTAATATCACACTTCATTCCAAATCTTCTTACATTTCACATCCTCTGTACGTGCACGCTTTCCTAATGTACTACGGAATTCCGCTGGTATAAAGTGGAAGCTGTGTGAAGGAAATGGAACGTAAAATGTCAAGTGGGTACGAGAGATTTCGAAAATAAAGAAGGGTAATGCATTCAGAAACAACTACGAAACTGATTCATAAAGCGTCAGAGGATCATTGACAGCATTGACTGCAAAACGGTTCGATAGTTCAGAATTGTGGTTGAGGAAGAAAATGCTCAAAGCGAAACGTGCCGGCGGAATGAAGTACCAAGTAGTACTTCTACGAATAGGAAGGGAAGTAATAGAGCCGGTCGGAATGGCCGTGCGCTTCCGGGCGCTACAGTCTGGAACGGAGCGACCGCTACGGTCGCAGGTTCGAATCCTACCTCGGGCATGGACGTGTGTGATGTTCTTAGGTTAATTAGGTTTAATTAGTTCTAAGTTCTAGGCGACTGATGACCTCAGAAGTTAAGTCGCATAGTACTCAGAGCCATTTGAACGATTCGATTCGATTCGATCAATACTTGTTCCATAGATCATGAATACGACACTTTGTAGTGATGTGGAACTTGTCAGGTTAATAAAAGATGTCTGTACAAGATATTACATTACACAAAATATTGCATGACACTAATGTTTAGGTTTTTTCCCCCTTAATTTATACCTAAAAATTCAGCCAATGAGTAGAAGGAGTTGTCAAGTAGAAATTCTTTTAATTTATTTTTAAATGTTGGTTGGCTATCTGTCAGGCTTTTGATGTTGTTTAGTAGGTGACCAAAGACTTTTGTGGCAGCATAATTTACCTCTTTCTGTGTCAAAGTCAGATTGAACCCTGCATAGTGAAGATCATCCTTTCTCCTGTTGTTACAGATATGCACACTGCTATTACTTTTGAACTGGGTTGGATTATTAACAACAAATTTCATAAGTGAATATATATACTGTGAGATCCCTAGATCCTTGAATAGATGTCTGCAGGATAACTGTTGGTGGGCTCCAGCAATAATTCTGATTACACGTTTTTGAGCAATGAATACTTCTCTACTCAACGATGAATTACCCCAGAATATGATGTCATACGAAAGCAGTGAATGAAAGTAGGCAAAGTAAGCTAATTTACTGAGGTTCTTATCACAAAAATTTGTAATAACCCTAATAGCATACGTAGCTGTACTCTAGACGTTTCAGCAGACATCAATTTGTTGCTTCCAGTTTAACCTCTCATCAATGGACACACTTAAAAATTTTGAAAATTCTACCTTAGCTACAGACTTCTGTTCAAAGTCTATATTTATTACTGGAGTTGTGCCATTTACTGTACGGAGCTATATATACTGTGTTTTATCAAAATTTAAAGAGAGTCCGTTTGCTGAGAACCACTTAATAATTTTGTGAAAAACATCATTTACAATTACATCACTTAGTTTTTGGTTTTTGGATGTTATTACTATACTTGTATCATCAGCAAAAAGAACTAACTTTGCATCTTCATCAATGTGGAATGGTAAGTCATTAATGTATATCAAGAACAGTAAAGGACCTAAGACAGAACCCTGTGGGACCCCATACTTGATAGCCCCTCAGTTTGAGGAATCAGCTGTTGTTTTAACATTACATGACCCACTTATTTCAACTTTCTGCATTCTTATGAATTAAACCATTTGTGCACTGCACCCCTCAAACCATAATGATTTAGCTTTTCTAAAAGAATTCCATGATTGAGAGATCACAAAAAATACCAATGGGTGATGTCAGTTTATTCAGAGCATTTAATACTCGATCAGTGAAAGCGTATATAGCATTTTCTGTTGAAAAGCCTTTCTGAAAACCAAACTGACATTTTACTAGTACTTTATTTTTACAAATATGGGAGGCTACTCTTGAATACATTACTTTCTCAAAAAATTTTGATAGAGCTGTCAGAAGAGAGATTGGGCAGTAGTTTTTGACATCCAACATAACCCCCTTTTTATGCAATGGTTTCACAATGCCATATATCAGTCTATCGGGGAAAACACCCTCCTCCAAAGAGCTATTACATACGTGGCTGAGAATCCTACTTATCTGTGGGGAACAAGCTTTAAGTACCTTGCTGGAAATGCCATCAATTCCGTAAGAGCTTTTACTTTTCAGTGAGTTTATTATTTTACTGATTTCAGAGAGAGACGTTGGTGGAAATACATTTGTTTCAAAATGCACAGGTATGGCCTCTTCTATTAATAGCCTTGCCTCTTCTAGTGAAGATCTAGATCCTATTTTCTCCACAACATTTAAAAAATGATTATTGAAAATATTTTCAATTTCTGATTGTTTGTTAGTACACTTGTCATTCAGTTTTATGACACTAAAGTCTTCCTGTGCTCTTGGTTGCCCTGTTTCCCTATAAATAATATTCCAAAATGCTTTAATTTTATTATCAGAGCTACTGAAAGGCATAATCAGTCTTAAATGACGATGATGATGATGATGATGATGTGTGACAGATAGCACAACAAAGCATCCAAGTTTTCTAGAAATAGCTGGAAATTCCCTGAGGGGGACCTATATACTGTTACAATTATGAAAGTGCCATCATTTGGTTTTAGTTCATGGCACATGTTTCCATATGTTGCTTTACACAACATTTTTTAGTTTCTAAATTTTTTACACTGTGGAAGCTTTTGACATATATGGCAACTCCTCCTCTCATCATATTATCTCTACTTACATGTGCAGCTAATTTGTACCCATTGATGCTAACCTTTTGCATATCAGTGACAATGTGATGCTCAGACAGGCATAGTGCATCTATTACATTCTCAGTTTCTATATCTGCTAAACAAAGCAGAAGCTCATCAATTTTATTCTTCAATCCCCCAATATTTTGATGAAATATAAAAACATTATTTTTCACTTTAGTTTTGTGAGTATCTTGAACTTTTTTAACATCTTTAGTACTTGCCTGGCTGTTTCCCACTGGACACTGATCTTACACTAAAAAAGAGTTTCCACCATGAGATGTAGTTCCTCCCCCATTTAAATTTCCTGCTATCAGCCCAGCCAGTTTACCCTTCCCTTTCCTGTTGAGGTGTAGGCCATGTCTAGTATAGTCCCACCTACAGAGTGAATCAACAGGAACCACACCAATGTGTGACCCTGCACCAGATCCAAGTAGCCGTTCCAACACCAAATTAACTCTCCTGACAGAAGAGCTCAAATGAGGTCTGTCGTGGCGCTCCAGAACCGACACAAAGCCAACACTGGTATGACTCGATGTTGATGCAATCTTTGCCAGGTCACACTCTGCGCTGTACCCCAGATCTCTGTCAATACTGTTGCCCGGCCCACCCACAACAACCACGGTATCTTCCTTAGTAAAGCCTCTACATAGTGAACCTAAATCCTCGGTAGCCTGCCCCAGTTCAGCACTAGGTTAGAAAAAACTTGAGACCTGGTATTCTGACCCAAATTCATCCTGCAGAAGTTGGCCCACACCCCTAGCATGTGAACTACCTAGCAACAAGACATTAATAACAAAGCTGTCAGAAGCTGTGTGAAGTAATAGAACACACATTAATGAGGAAAAATTCTCGACAGAGCCATACAGGACCTTTTCTAATTTTGACCAATATTCTGTCCAATAAGAATAAGGTATACTTTTCTTAAATAGCCTCTATGATAACAAGCTAGATAGTAATGGAGCTTTCTGCCGTTTTTCTGTTACGCAGCACACTTGTACCATCGGTTTTAGTAACTTGTCTGCCTGTTAATCGCGTGCTCCATTTGACAGGAGATTTTTGTCCTTTTTACTGTAGAGGAAACTGAGCAAAAAAGAGTGTGCTGACGTATAGGTGATGTTAACAGTGTAAACGTCCGAAAACACGTCTCGCACCGGTTACCCAATTACTCCCGAAGCGGGTCCTAGCCGGTGGTTGTCGCTCCCAACCAATAAAATAAATGAACCACGAAAATTCATTTATTCCAGAGGCGACATTACCGTTTAAAGTATTCTCTTATTTGGATAATCATGATCTAGCTCGGGAACAAATTTGTTTTATGGGCCGGCATTTAATAACTTCGTAATTAACGCGAACTGGGAAGGGGGGGGGAGAGAATATTAGTGGCAGCCATAATAATAGAGTATTTAACTGGCGTGGCTGAAAGTTGAAAACTCGTGCGGCTGGAATAACTGTGTCGTAAAATATTTGCACTCCGCGGTAAACTGCCTGGAACAAGCCTTCGCTTGCATACAATGATCACATTGTTGTTGAGAGAATTCTGCATCGAACGCCAATGCCGTGCTTGAATTTCCTTTGTTTCTAGTCTACCTTGTAGCAAGCTATATGGTGCGAAGTCAATGTATTTTAACACTGTACCTCAATTAAGCGTGCTTAAGTGAAAGAGACAACACGTTTCAATTGTGTGCATGCCACAGCCACATCATTCAAATGTATAAAATTAATCGATGAGCAACTATTGTGAGGCTGTGCATATAATTTTGATCGCTCTGTATACTCCGTTTCTTATGTAAATATCCATATTCATTGCTCACACAGAGCAAAACTATGTAGCTGACTTATCTTTGACTGTTGCTACAATATCTTTGTGTTCCTACATCGTATCTGCCTGTGAGCGCTACTGCACTTACATGCATTCTAAGTCGAGTTGTGTTGAGTAGCAGACGTATTTTGAAGAATGATCAAGAAATTTTCTTTATATTTGATATAAGATTGATGGAATTGATGGTTCAATATTTTTGACGCAATTACGGAGAGATAAGTGAATGAGATTGTCAGTTTTTATGGAACGCTGAGAGATTGAGATAAGTACGCAAGCACGTAACATTGTTTCGTGTTACTGATATTGTAGTAACGAAGCTCAGATGGTAGGAGTGTTACATGGATTGCTCTGATAGGCAGATCAGATTCCCGTTCCTTAAAGTAAATTCTTAATGTCATGTTACGGATATACTATTTTGAACATTCAGCTGATTTTTAAGGCATTACGTTTGAATACAGAGTTTCATCTGAATTTTGTCAGAAGTTATAATTCGACCTTCATTCAGTTTGGTATGTACGTATGCACAGTGCACTCTGTGACACGGAATTTTCAATCGTAGTTTTTAAGGATGCTTTGCTGCTGTGCACTGTGCGGTGTTTTTCGAGAAATCTGCAGACATGTTTGTCAAGACACGAGATGGGTGAAAATACAATTTAGGGGCAGGAGTGTCTTCGGAACTTCACCTACACTTTTATTTAAGAAGTCAGGTCACAGACAGGGTAGTATTTTGCAGAATGATCAAGAAATTTTCTTTATATTTGATATAAGATTGATGGAATTCATGTATGAATATTTTTGTCGCAATTACGGAGAGATAAGAGACTGAGATTATTTGTCAGTTTTTATGGAACGCTGATTGATTGAGGTAAGTACGCAAGCACGTAACACACCTTCAATTTGTAGAATGCTGGCCGGCCGGAGTAGCCGAACGGTTCTAGGCGCTACAGTCTGGAACCGCGCGACCGCAACGGTCGCTGGTTCGAATTCTGCCTCGGGCGTGGGTAGTTAGGTAGTTCTAAGTTCTAGGGGACGCATGACCTCAGCAGTTGAGTCCCATAGTGCTCAGAGACCTTTGAACCATTTTTCTAGGGGCTGATGACCTCAGAAGTTAAGTCCCATAGTGCTCAGAGCCATTTGAGCCATTTGTAGACTGATGAGCTAGTCATATTAAATCTTTGCGTAATTCAGTACAGTCAGACTTTTGCACAGTACTCGAATATAAGTTAGAAGTCAGTTTGTTTGGTTATCATTTTTGAGAAGTTTTACTAGTTGTGTTAGAACTATGAATTTGGATAGAGAGAGGCAGAAGAAACGGTTAAGTTGGCATTTTCCTCAATAAAAATCACATGAATTTTTTTAGGGGGATTCATGGTCCGCAGAACAAATTGAAAACACCCGAAGACAGCAGCACTCCTCGGTTCCGTTAAAGATTATTTGGTGATTCAGAAGCCTGGGGTTTACAAGATCCTCTGTGAGTGCGGCCGTTCATACATCGGACAGGCGAGACGCACTATCCAGAAGGTGCACAGAGCACCGCAGGTACACCCGGCTCTTACAACCTAATAAATCTGAGGTAGCCGAGCACTGTATTGACACTGGGCACTCTATGGTGTACGATCACGTCGAAATTTTAGCCTCGACTTCATCCTTCTGGGAGTCAGAAGTGAAGAATGCAATTGAAATTCGGTTGGTGACGAATTTAATCAATAGAGATAGCGGCTTCAGATTGGACAAATCTTGGAATCCTGCAATTTCTGTAATAAAATCACAAAGACGTCACGACGGTGCAGCTCGCAGTGATACATCGATATCACCGTGTGGATCGACTGCGTAGCAATAGATCTATTTCCATGCATATGCCATACGTCTTTGGGGCCGATTAACGTCTCTGGCGACTTGTGTATCTGTGCCACGGCTTTAAAAGGACGGAGCAAGTGATGGAGTGTCAGTCACCTAGGCTCACTCTGAAGATGGCTGGACGGTATTCAGCCGAAATATTAGAAGAAGAAGTCAAATTTATGTGGCTGCAAGCCCGAAATTTTATGGATCAAGATAATCATATGTTTTAGATATGGTATTATAAGGAGTTGGAAAACTCCCTGTTTTGTTAAGATAAGAAATGGGGTTTCCGCCGATTCGGTGCGGAGATAAACATGTGAAAAAGACTGACAGGCATAAACGACAGCTTGTCTCCATGCCGCAGTACAGGTGACAGGAAAAAGTTGCTCTGGAAGACGACGGATTCACGCCCTCCGATCGGCGTTATGAAGTAAGTATCGGGATTCATCAGACCATGCAACGCTCTCCCTCTGCGCCAACGTCCAGTGCTGATGGCCACCTGTCCCTTTTAGTCGTAGATGCCGATGTCATGGTGTTAACATTGGTACAAGGATGGGTTGTCGGCCGTGAAGGTCCATCGTTAGGATTGTTCGGTGCAGTGTGTGTCAAACACACTTGTGTACTGTGTGTATTGAAATAGGGACCTAGAAACGTCGGAAAGGCTTCGTCCAGCCGTAGCCCTCAGTGGTTCAGAAGCTCACGACAGCAACAGCAGTCCACCCATCCCACCGCCGCCCCACACCGAAACCAGGGTTATTCTGCGGTTCAGCCCCCAGTGGACCGCACCCCGGGAACGTCTCATACAGACGAGTGTAGCCCCAGATGTTTGCGTGTTAGAGTAATGATGTTGTACGCGTACGTTGAGACAGCGTTTGAGCAGCAATCGCTAACATACTGTAACTGAGGCGGAATAAGGGGAACCAGCCTGCATTCGCTGAGGCAGATTGAAAACTGCCTTAAAAACCATCCACAGGCTGGCTGGCACACCGGACCTCGACCCTAATCCGCCGGGCGGATTCGTGCCTGTGACCGGAACGCCTTTCCGCTCGGAAAGCAGTGGGTTAGACGACGCGGCTTGCTGGGTAGGCAAAAACACACTTCTACTCTGCCCAGCATTAAAGTCACAGTTAGCCACCTGCCTTGTTTTCCAAGTGTGCCCGGCCTACGAAGTCCGACATAAGTAATGAGGAGAGGCCGCCCAAACACATGGCGTCTGGCCGTGGTTACACCACGTGTTCAAGACACGCACCACAGTACTCTTCGAACACCCGACAAGTCGGGCAGTTTCCCAAATGTTCGTGCTGAGCCTTCAGGGCATCACAATCTGCCCTCGATCCAACTCGGATAGACCACGCGCCTTCCCCATTATACAAACGGACAGCACGCTCATTAATACTACATGTACCGAGCGTGTGTCTGACTAACAGTCATTCCTCACCAGGGGATACTGCTATCGCCTGTAACCATTTACATAGATAGTAGGTCGATGATCATAACATTCTAGCTCATCATTATGTAACTAATAGTGAAACTGTACCAACTTTCACTACGATACTGCAATTTAGAAAAAAGGTACAGAAATTAGTAAGAGACGTTTCAGGCGCCACTATCTCCCCTCAGTTCCATTGAGACATTCGTCACGTTAAACTTTAAAAGTTATCAGGCTGAGAGTTTTGTGCAATATAAACATAGCATAGATTTACTTAGAGAAAATTTATAACCGTTGTAGGCGTTCAAATAACAACGGTGTAAATGATTTTGTAGTCGAGCGTGCTGGGTGAGCACTGCTGACGGCACTGGAAGCAGTTGTGGAGTGAGTGGCTCCTTCGCTGTCCACACCGAGAATATATAAAGAGGAAAGTGACTGCGCTGAAGAAATTATTCGATCGTCATCAGTCATGCGAAACGACTTCCTATAGAATGTCCTGTGATATCATCCGCATTCCTAGCCTCGGTGGCGTTAATGACGACTGATGTAATTTTATTTACTGATTCTTCCGTTACATCTTGGTAGAAAAATTCCACATTTAATGTAGAACAACAAGTAAACTGTTTCTGTTCTACTGTACTGTGTCTGTTCTACTGTATACAGAATATACCGCTGCGTTACACGACAGCAGATATTTATTTATCATTATGCTAGCAAACTCCCACGCCGTATTCTTATAAAGATACAACATTTTATTTCAGTTTCGGTGAAATGAATCGTGGACCCGTGGACTGAAGCTGTGGTGGATCTGTGGACGGAATACGATGAACAGTACCTTCTCCATCGCTTTGTGGCATTTGTAAAAGTCTGTGGTGTCCAAAAAATGCTAGATAACAGGGGTTCTCCACAGTTGGCCTTCACATCAGTTTGAGGTTCACTCTACTAACCTAAAAGTTCCCCCCCCCCCCCTCCCCCTCGTGTCACCCTCCTTTTTTTGTGAGAATTTCCACGAGATTTATTCATGTTCACGTATGTCTGTCATGGTCTGTCTTAAGGCTAATACATGGTTCCAGTGCCCTCTCTCCATGCATTAAAGCTTCTGTTTTCACTTTTAGTAACTATGTATTCTCGTATATATAGAATGTAATCTTCAGTTGTTTCTTTTTTTTCAGACCCTTGTCCCTTTCATTTGCAACATTCTATCCATGTCCTCGGGGACACTGAACGTTAGTAAGCACTGGAGGCTAGCTAAGCTGTACAATTCACGGAATGAGTTAGCAGTATCTGTTGTGAATATCAGAATACCAAGCAGTGCACTTGCTCAGCGAGAGTGGCTAAGCTTAGTAAAAATGACAATAAAGGAAATTTAAATTTATACACCCCTGTTTCACTTGATGACCCTGCCAGAATTTGAGTTTTTGGGTTATTTTGAAAACAGTCTGTCTAATTCATCAGCACGCGCAGCTTAGAAGACTGTCATTTTAGTTCCACTAGGAAATGATCATGCTTGATCCGTTGGTCAAGGGTGGCATGCAAGAAACAGACCCGGTGACTCTTTGTTTTACCACACGCTTTGTCTTGGAATTGACATAACCGAGTAGTTTGCGATAATTTGATTGTTCAGTTTTTTGCAGATGTTTTTTTGTGGATATACCTTATCTCATGTGAGATTTAAATTAGTGATTTTTTTTCTTGCAGTTTTTCTGTTTAAGATATTCTTTACTGTATGTGTCATTTTTTTGTATTGTGACATCATATGTTTGGTGTTTACCTGAATCGTAGTTCCAGTATTGCAGTTCATTTACCTGGGGTGCTTACCAGTTATCTGTTATGGAAGGTATTATTCGCAATTAGGATCTTGATCAGCTTGCAGGTTGGACAGGATTTCTTATTGAGGAATAGCACCGAGACCTTGCAATTTGTAGGTAATCATTGTTTAGTGTCATATTTTAGCACCAATAATCTTTCAGTTAAAGTCTTACAAACTTACAAAGAAATCCCCACACTCATTAACGTTGAGGAAGAGGCAGGCAATAATGTGAACATGTTGTTCGAACTAATGTGCAGTGAGACAAGCCAACCGAAATGGGCTTTGCACTCCACCGCGGCCAGAGATTTATTTTTAGATGGAGAAGAGAAACTGCCGGCTTGGGAGCATAGTTCGGGTCGCAAGCACGCAGTGTTAGAATGTTCTAGCGGATTAAAGCGTCATAATGAGGAAATGTTTATTAGTTCAAGATAAGACCTATCATTAGCCGCAGTGCCATCTAGAGGGGGACCAGAAGAAAACAGAAGCAGCCTGGCAGCAGCAGCTTTGCCTAAAGCATCAAGGTTAGTGTAGACATCAATGATGAATGTTTAACATAGCAGCCCTATGTATCTGAAAGACAAAATTTACGTATAGCTTTAAAGGAGCTTTCGGTGAAAATATGAAAGTATTTTTTTATGTACATCGATCTATCACCTCAGCCCTAGTGCTTAGTGCATATTGTGATTTATAATCATTTGAAAACGGAGGTATGTTCTAAAGGAATTTCATTAAACTTGCAACTGAAGAGTGTTAACACTGATAGAGACGCTAAAACAAACGATTTGAATGTGATCATTGATCAGGGTGACTGCTTCATAGAAAGTTGTAAAACTAAAAGATCTCCAGGAGAAGAACTGAAATCAATAACATTAGTACAGCCTAAAAGCCTCAATAGCTTCATGACGTCATGCTGCCACTTAGTTTACAGGACAAAAACAGCAGAGGATGGACAATGATTTTACAAAATGTTGTTCTCTTTTGCTCCTAATTTCATCTCCTGCATATAACTTCAGCGGTAGTCAGGTAATCCCCCCCCCCCCCACCTCCCCTTCATCCAAATACTTTGATAACTCTATGCTCAACCTTAAACTACAGTCCAGTTAGGGAACGAAACTCTACTAAGTTTGTACAGTGCATATTTCCCAAGAGACTGAAAGACATGTCTCATTAATAGTAGATCATACATGGATTATAAAGGGGGTAACATTTTTGGTACCCCTTCAGGTGACAAAGCGCTGGACACATCAGCTAATGTATGCATGATTCATACTAAGTTATAAACCAAGAAAAAAGTTGTACATATTTTCCCTCTTAATACTGTGACAGCTGCTGATATGTTTGAGGTCATTAAATGTGTCATCATAGGATTATTGGTTTGTCAGTATTACCTACAGTTACTGACAACAATGCTGTGAATGGTAAAGCAAAGTCTTTGCATCCTACACTGCTGCGACTGAAAATACAGTACTGTCGTAGAACATCAAATGATAAAATTCAGCTTTAGATTTATTATTCCGTTCATCTATTGAACAGTATGAGGAGTAATTGGTTAAATGAAAACTATTAAAAAATCTAGTTTCCATGTATCCCACTTTCAATGAATTGTCCCATACTTAAACTGCTTCATCAAAATTCTCAGAGCTGTCGTTGAAACTGAATGAAATTGAACTGATGGAAATGAACCGCTTGTCAGCGTAAGTCCTCTAGCTACAAGTTTTCAAGATAGATTTTTCAGTGTATGTGCAAAATGTCCAGTAAATAAGAAAAGTTTTGACACTTTAGTTTATCAACATTATTTCATAGCCGGCCGGAGTAGTCGTACGGTTCTAGGCGATACAGTGTGGAGCTGAGCGACCGCTACGGTCACAGGTTCGAATCCTGCCTCGGGCATGGATGTGTGCGATGTCCTTAGGTTAGTTAGGTTTAATTAGTTCTAAGTTCTAGGCGACTGATGACCTCAGAAGTTAAGTCGCATAGTGTTCAGAGCAATATGAACCATTTGAACCCATCATTTCATATATGGAAAACAATAGCACAATTTTTGGAAATTGTCATTTCTTCGGAGAATGTCATGAATGTGGTAACACTCTACAGTGGTATTAGGTTCATCAACAGACTCCAGCAGCCACTCATAAACAAAATTTTAGATGAACGAAAATTGTTCCACACCGACTGTTTAGTTTGCTTGGAGCACTACTGTGTCATGGACCTTATCCCCAAAAACTTACACTGTCCTCGAGCATACCACTTAAGTAATATTTTAGCTTACAGATTACTGTATTAAAGAACTAAAGTAGGGTTACTTCCTGCCAGAAAAATTTCGGACTGGTGGTCTTGACTCTACATTTGATCGATACAGGCAACCTATATTTGCGTGCAACTGTTTTGTGAATTTGAAAAGAAAATCATATTATTGTCCTATATCGAGCTGCCCATTACTCGTACTAGGAGAATCATTGTCAAGTGTATACCAGATGATAAAAGTGTTCTTGACTATAATTACTACAGCTCTGCCCTATACATAGGTTTCCTGCACTCAAACGGGTCTGGACTGTGCTGTTCCCAGAGCTGCCTTACTGATGTGCATTGCTGCTTACTGTTGTCACTCATTGCTTCAAACATTGTACTGTGTCGTTTGTAAATAATTTTTACTTAGAGGTGACATGATAATTCATCAGAATGTTGAAACCAGAATAGGAGAGAGTTGCTCTGAGATTTGATAACCTTTGGCAATAAGTCACTGAATTTATTCTTGAAGTTCTACTGACAGAAAATGATGTCAGTATCATTTGAAAATATCTAAGTGTGTTACTCGACAACTAATGTAAATCTGAAAATGCTCCAGAACCTCCCAACAGTTCATACCCACAAAAATCACCCACTTTTTCAGAGACGTGACCACCTGTGCTTACAGATGCACTTATAGTGTTACATATCACAAGTACCAAATAAATCGCACATTACTTATGTGTTTGTCATTGCTTATCTCTTTCTGTGTAAACAGAGATTCTGTGCAAGCAGAGATTATCTGTTAAGTAATCCCATTCAAATATCAATTAAATCGCCTTGTTTTACGTTGCTTTATATTAAGATCGCTGCTTGGCTATGACGTCATGGTAGAGTTGTTTGGCCACGACTCTAAGTCAGTGGTTCACAAACAGGGTTGTAACTACCCCTGAGAGGTAAAATGTAATATTCTAAGGGGTGAAAACAGAAGTGTTCATCCATTATTCGACTAAGAAAATAAAAAGTTTTAAAAGATCTTCGCTGCTATCAGGATTTCGTAAGACTGTAATACTAATACATAACATAAATTCCAATAATTTCAGTATTTTTTTCAAATACTAGCATTAATGTAAGGCACTGTTGTTAGGATTAGAAACGAATGTATCTTCCTCATCTTCCTCATACAGTTCACCCACTACAGTCATGCTTTGTACCATGCATCTGTGACTGTAAAATTGAGACATAAATATCACATATACATGCATATCTCTTTAAAATGTTTTCTTCGTATTGAAGGCACTTCCCACAGTAGACCATAAATTGCTTCATTATCCACTTAGCAGCAATAAAAGAAACAGAAAAACACAACGGTAACTATTTAAGAGCTATAGGGTCTACACTCTTTTATTATTATTATTATAAGCAGAGAACAGAAACAAAGCATTGTCAGCCTGAAGTCTTCTACTTTATGCCAATTCAGAAGTAAGAAGTCCAGAAACAGTGAGTTTTAAACAGTAGATCTTAGCCCACATTTTAATTTGATTGTTTTCAAGTGAGGGTGCACAGTGTGGGTGAAGCAAGTTTCACGAAGGAGAGCAATGGTGCAGATGATGCATGCTTAGTAACAGGTGTCTTCTCTCGACGTGGACAGTTAGTTTACTTTTCTGTGGAGGTTTTGGTAACAGTCTCAGTGCACTATAATTAGGTGTCAATGCTAGCAGAGAATGAGGTACCAGCCAGTATCTGATTCCGCTCATTTGCAGTGGTATCAGAAATGATGAGCACCACTGCCGTGGATGGTGTTGGGCCACGACGAAGGATTTTTTTCAGCGAGAGAGCTGCGTTCAGCTGAGCTGTCTGACGTCCTACACTGGGGGCGCTGCTGTATCTATAGCGACCACCAGCTGGCTGACAAGGTGGCTCACAGCTAGTTATCTTTGTAGCTGCTGATATAAATAAACTCTGCTTGGTCTCATGCACAGCCTTCCCACATGACTCCATTCATGGCTACTTGCAACGCCCCGAAAGTGGGAGAAGTTTTGCTCCACGCAAACCAGAGTTCTACAGGAGCCTCGAAGGAAGTTCAGCCTCAAGAACAGGTCGTGATGAGACACAGGGACTCGGGATCTCTTCGGGCAGAAAGTTAACACTATATTCGTACTACAAGAGGGTTCGCCAACTCCAGCATTTTTTTTCTGCATAGGACGTGGAAATACGACTGTCTGACAATGAGCCCCTTATTAATCGAGACGCCGGTTTTCAATTGAATTCGGCATGGAATCCAGTCGTTGAAAAGCTTCGTGTCCTCCGTAGTTCTATGATGGAACCGCAGGAAGACAGTCGAACTGATAACGATGCGGCGAGTTTTCACCACGGAAGGCGCGTGGCGCGGCAGAATAGAACGCGCTCAAGTGAATCCACCACGCATCGCCGGAGGGCCGGCCTTAAATACCAGAGCTCAGTGCGTTTTCACCAGTACCACCCGAAGATGGCCAGAAGGCCCTGCGCCGAAGTATTGTGGCAGGAAGTTACACATCAGGCAGTTCTCTCGAAATTCTGTGGAACGTTAAATATCTGTATTTTAAATTTTTTTTATTTTTCATTGTCATTTACACAAGATTTACTTGATATAAATTTGTCTAGTTATTTAGTTTTTGGGTTAAACACCCAAAGTGTTCACGTACATAGTATTGTTTATTTCGTAAATGTTCAGTTTTATACACCTCACAGTCACTTTGTAGTTGTGCTTAGTTGATCAAGATATTAATTTTTTTGTATGTTTCACTGCATTATTTGACTTACTAAAGTTAAAAACTGCCAATGTGTTATATAAATCGGTTATTTTTTTATCATGGTGCTTGAATATCTGTTTGATTTTGAAGATACGACAAATATGCGCTGTACAATCATTTAATGGTTTTAATTGGCTTTTAATTAATTCATGCTGTATTTGATTCAGTATAGGGTACACAAATCAGTTTAGTTTTCATTTCTCTGTGTTTTCATGATTTATTTATCTTATTTGTTTCATTTCCATTTGAATTTTTCACTTGCATTTTCCTGAGAATTAACTCTGTTTATCAACTTCTACATAACGTTACATACAAAAGATACTAAAAGTTGAATAATTACTGCCTGTCCGTGGAATTTTCTTGCTTTTGCTAATACATACAACGTAACAAACGATAGGTATATGTGTGACTGAATTGTGCAGTTACTGAACTACTCATTGTAGGGTATGAGTAATACCTTCACTGAATCTTTTTTTTACATGCGTTACCTCTTCTATCATTTCCTCTTTCCATCAAATGGTTTATTATGATGAAAAATTCTTGGGGACGCGTTCCTATCGTTATAAGAAAGACAACCTCTGCTCATATTAATTTAGAGATGTTTAGGGTAGTGAAACGTATTCATGGAATATTCTGTAAATCAAATGACTTTACGTTCCAAGTAGCATTCATCTTATGTAATTTTATATGTGTGTGGTGGTATTCAGAGCATTTCATAACCTGGTGCACCCAGCCCGTGATGTACACTGACAGAGAAGAAAATGAATGTACCAAGAAGGAGTTGTTCGACATGAAGGACTGTTGATAGGAGTATTTCCACATCTGAAAAATTAGGTCAATTCAAATTTTTATCAGTCACATAAGTAGCGGCACTATGAGAATGTAAATCAGGTTTTCTTTAAATACACGCTGTAACTACCATGATCGTTAAGTACCTTTGAGATTGAGCATGGTGAGCTGAACTTAGGCAAGAATGCCTCTAAGGCAACAAAGACACCATTATCAACAACTCATTGAGTCTGAACGAGATCGTGTAATAGGACTTGGTGGAGCTGGATATTAATTCTGTGATACTGCAGAAAGACTGGGCAGGAATGTAGCCACTGTACATTATGGTTGCCGGCGGTGCTCACGAGAAGGTACGGTCGCAAGAAGACCTCGCTCGCTCTGGACGGCCACGTGACACTACCGAGACGAAAGACCATCATCTTTGGCATGTAACATCCACGAGATAAATTTTAGCTACAGTGCGACGAGAGGAAATTATACCTCTAACAATTATAAACATTATCTATTCAGTGAAAACGATGATAAATATTAATTATTTATGTAATATTTTATGATGTAATTAGACATATCGATGTGTATCATACAAAGACAATGACAATTGTACATTCGTTTTATGATGTGCGTTTGTCTTCCTTTGTTTTTACCTTTTGTTGGTTGGCTTTTGCAGGTTGCGGACACATATGAAACCGAGGTCTGTTAAGAAATTATAATTATTTGTTAATTATTACTTGAGAATAGAGTTCATTATTATTATAAATATGAGTGAATAATTATTTGTAACTTTAATTCCTCTCTCTGTAAGCATTATCTGTGTTAATTATTTCTTTCCACTGCAACGAGCGCAGCCATTGATGATAGCGATTTGTATCGCGTTTTCGCCTGTGTTTTCCTTAGAAAAAAATAAAATGTTTGGTTGATGAAGTCTAAACAGTGCAGAATTCGAAAGTAAAGTTTAATAAGCATTTCAAATACTTACCTTATTTGCTCAAACAATAGAAAGTCTTTATCAATTGTCTGCCGCCATCTTAACAATTATCTCAGCGGCAAATTCAAATTACGGAACTCTGCAGACATAAATGCCGAACGTAATAAAAATGTGTAAAAATAAATGTGCACCGGTGGTCCCGAACTCATTTTAATGAAAATAATTCGAATCAGATTTGTTCTTTAAAAACAGTGCACATAGCACGATCGTTATAACAAACTTTTCTAGCTGATGTATGGAACCGAAATTAATTAAGCACGAGTTACGAAGAATATTGTTTCAGGTAACATACGTCAGTGTTGTGCGCGGCTGATATTCGGTGGTTTTAATGGTCATTTTGCTTAAAGTAACTGTTTCCATCATAATCAGTCGTTGTATAGAATCTGTTGTATGAACTGTGATTTACAGAGAACACTTTAACACGACGTTAACTTGGAGTTCTTTAGCAACTTGACCAAATCTTTAGCCGGGATAAAAATTATTTAGTAATTACTCAGTGTAATAAAACAGGTTTATCATTTTCATTTACAAATTAGGTAAATACCAAACCACTGAATAACACAGTGAACGCCACAGGCATATGGCTGTCACGCATCGTACTACATCTGCAGCAGCAATTTGAGTAGCAGTTGGCATCACAGTGACACAACGATCTGTTACAAATCGATTACCTCAAGGACAGCTACGAACCAGACGGCCCGTAGCGTGCATTCCACTGATTACAAACCAGCAGCGGATGCGACTTTAGTGCTGTCAAACGAGAGCTCATTGGAGATCAGCGTTTTCAAATGAACTCTGGCTCTGCAACAGTGGCAGTGATGGATGTGTGTTGGTTATAAGGAGGCCAGGTTGAGGACCTGCAACAGATCTGTCTGGTTACTGGACACAAACCACACCTAGAGTTCTGGTCTGAGGTGTGATTTCGTATGACAGCAGGAACACTCTCGTGGTTATCCCACGCCCCTGCCTGGAAATTTGTACGTCTTGTTTTCTCGATTGTCTCACGAAATAGAGAAACAGCTTGCGAAATCGGTAGCAGACACAAAGATTCCCGACAATCCGCCGGTACAATCTGTGACAATGAGTGTTCTCACGGCTTCAGTAAAACTTCCGCCGATCAAGCTTGAGCCTATTTCAGGCGATCTCGAGACATGGGCGCGATTCTGGGAGCAGTTTGAGCAGTCCGTTGACAACGATCCGACGGTATCTGCAATTAATAAACACATTTTTCTTCGCGGCTATCTCTCGGGAGAACCTAAGCATTTAGTGGACAGTACTGCGGCGACGGCCGAGACGTACACAGAAACGAAGAGGATTCTTAGAGCGCGTTATGGCAACAAGGGTCGAATAAATCAAGCCCACTTAGATTACCTCGAAGCCATAAAACCAATTACGCTGTCCACCCCAAAGCAACTTAATTCAACATTCATTGAATGCCAGCGACGTATTCAAGCTCTCCCGGCACTTGGGGAAGACGTGAACGGATACGGCCGAGTCCTCGCGCCGAAAATTTTACGCGCTTTTCCGGATGACATATGCCGCCGCTGGATAATTCACGCCAAGCGTACAGGAATATCCGAAGGGACATTTGCAACTGATGGAGTATCTGAACAAGGAAGTCGACGGGGCGCTTACCATGCAGAAGATACGCGGTGAATTTTCCAGCACTTCTAGTAACTTTCCCGCGTTTAGGCACCAAAATTCTTATGTCGTGAATCTCAGTAGAGCAGCGATTAGCAGTCTAACAACACTTTATTACATAGTCACAGAACATACAATACAACATGTCAAAGATACACTGTCCTAATAGTAAACAAACAGTCTCTCACTTGCCCGAAGTACATCACTCTGTGACACTTGTGATCTGACCTGTTCTGCTGCAATTCATGAAGAGCATTCCAAGTGGTGTTTTCAAACACATTAACGCTCGCCCACATACCGCTTTTGTAAACGTCGTTCTCGTCTGTTCGATCACGATATCTGTCTCCAACCGAGCATATATAGGACCTCATCGGACGACAATTTCAGCATCATCCACAAACAGCAATAACAGTCGCTCCGTTGATCTGCCAAGTGTAACAGGCACGGAACTCCATCCCACAAACTTACCGTCCGCACCTGTAAAACACAATGATGCATGTTTTCATGTTTGCACTCAACATATCTCTGACGTCGATCGGTTGTAGAATTTTAGAACATGTATTTTGCTTCCATATCATGTCGTTTCTGGAAGCCCAGAATCTACTCTGTAGGAATCAATAAGGATTCCGGAAACAGCAATCGTGTGAGACCCAACTCGCTTTACTTGTTCATGAGACCCAGAAAATATTAGGTACAGGATCCCAGGTAGATGCCATTTTACTTGATTTCCGGAAGGCGTTCGACGCAGTTCTGCACTGTCGCCTGATAAACAAAGTGAGAGCCTACGGAATATCAGACCAGCTGTGTGGCTAGATTGAACAGTTTTTAGCAAACAGAACACAGCATGTTGTTCTCAATGGAAATACTTCTACAGACGTTAAAGTAACCTCCGGGGTGCCACAGGGGAGTGTTATGGGACCATTGCTTTTCACAATATATATTAATGATCTAGTAGATAGTGTCGAAAGTTCCGTACGGCTTTTCGCGGATGATGCTGTGGTATACAGAGAAGTTGCAGCGTTAGAAAATTGCAGCGAAATGCAGGAAGATCTGCAGCGGATAGGCACTTGGTGCAGGGAGTGGTAACTGACTCTTAACATAGACAAATGTAATGTATTGCGAATACATAGAAAGAAGGATCCTTTATTGTATGATTTTTATGATAGAGGAACAAACACTGGTAGCAGTTACCTCTGTAAAACATCTGGGAATATGCGTGTGGAACGATTTGAAATGGAATGATCATATAAAATTAATTGTTGATAAGGCGGGTACCAGATTGAGATTCATTGGGAGAGTCCTTAGAAAATGTAGTCCATCAACAAAGGAGGTGGCTTACGAAACACTCGTTCGACTTATACTTGAGTATTGCTCATCATTGTTGGATCCGTACCAGATGGGGTTGACGGAGGAGACAGAGAAGATCCAAAGAAGATCGGCGCGTTTCGTCACAGGGTTATTTGGTAACCATGATAGTGTTACGGAGATGTTTAGCAGACTCAAGTGGCAGACTCTGCAAGAGAGGCGCTCTGCATCCCGGTGTAGCTTGCTGTCCAGGTTTCGAGAGGGTGCGTTTCTGGATGAGGTATGGAATATATTGCTTCCCCCTACTTTTACCTCCCGAGGAGATCACGAATGTAAAATTAGAGAGATTCGAGCTCTCACGGAGGCTTCCCGGTAGTCGTTCTTCCCGCGAACCATACCCGACAGGAACAGGAAAGGGAGGTAATGACAGTACCACGTAAAGTGCCCTCCTCCACACACCGTTGGGTGGCTTGCGGAGTATAAATGTAGATGTAGATGTAGATTCTGGCGATTAGAGTGGTTATTAATGTAGCAGCATTTCACATTCGCAGTGGCTTATCTCGCACATAATTTGAACGTGTGATCTTGCAATGTTAATCACCTATGTATGTCACCTAGACAAATATATCCCCGAAATTTCATTATTGAATGTTAATTATTATTGTGCTGCAGTTTTTTTCCTTCAGCGTATTCTCACTAACGGGCAGCAAAACTGCTGTTTAAGGATAGGTAGTGTGGACAAACAACTCTCGCCCCCATAACTTCTAAATTTCTGTTAGTGGCAATGGACGAGCTGTAGTGAGTGGAACACAGGCCCTCTGCCACTGATTCCTAATACGACCAGACGCCTTGAAGGAGTGTCACATGTACAGTAAGACACTATGGACGCATTACAATGTTTATTGTCGCTCTGGTGGTCTAGGGGAGCCGGCACGCTAGCTCAGCGTGTTCGGTCAGAGGGATAGCAGCCCTCTGTAATAAAAAAAACTGAGTTAATTGATCACAACGAACTTAAATGGATGTCTTACGACGTTCGCGCCGAGAAGATGCAACGAACGATAGCAAACAAAATGAGATTTTTTAAAAAAGGGTAGCGTCTTTGATTAATAATCGAAACGCTCTCTGTCCCGGGTTCGAATCCCACAACTGCTTAAATTTTCATTAATAATCAGCGTTGGCAGCCGAAGACTTCCGGCAGAAAAAGTCAGCCCTCCTTCTGCCAACGGTCTTGTCAAGGAGAGCGGAGGAGCAAACAGAGGTTCAGGGCACTATATTGACCTAGGAGTGGGAAACTGCCCCTAAAGGCGGAAGAATCAGCAGTGATCAACGGAATGAGGATGCAGAAGGCAATGGAAGTCACTACTTTAAAGTCACGTAACGTGTATCCACAAGACATGTGGCCTGTAATTGGAAAGTGTCATGATGACCTCTCCATTGGTGAAAGAATCCGGAATAGTTCCTCATTCGTATCTCTGGGAGGCTACTACCAAGCGGGACGTTACCATGAGAAAAGGATTCAATAACCAACGAACGCATAACGTTTTACGAATCGGGGCGTGGAATGTCAGAAGCTTGAATGTCGTAGAGAGAACTAGAAAATCTGAAAAGGGAAGTGCAAAGATTCAGTCTAGATATAGTAGAGGTCAGTGAAGTGAAATGCAAAGAAGACAAGGATTTCTGGTCAGATGAGTATAGAGTAATACCAACAGCAGCAGAAAATGGTATAAAGGGAATAGGATTCGTTATGAATAGGAAGATATGGCAGACAGTGTGTTACTATGAACAGTTCAGTGATTGGGTTGTTCACATCAGAATCGACAGCAAACCAACACCGACGATACTTCAGGTATATATGCCGACATCGTAAGCTGAAGATGAAGAGAGAGAAGAAGTATATCAGCATAATGAAACGGTAAAAATGTGTGACTAGGGCCTGCAGTCGGGTAGACCGTTCTTCGGGTGCCAATCTTTCGATTTGACGCCTCTTCGACGACTTGGGGGTTGATGTGGATGAAATGATGATGATTAGGACAACACAACGCCCAGTCCCTGAGAGGAGAAAATCTCCGACCCAGCCGGGAATCGAACCCGGGCCATGAGAATTGACATTCTGTCGCGCTGACCACTCAGCTACTGGGAGCGGACATTGAAACGGTAATGCAGTACGTCAAGAGACACGAAAATCTAGTAGTCATGTGAGACTGGAATGTAGTTGTAGGGGAAGGATTAGAAGAAAAGGTTACAGGAGAATATGGGCTTGGGACAAGGAATGAGAGAGGAGGAAGACTAATTGAGTTCTGTAACAAGTTTCAGCTAGCGAATACCCTGATCAAGAATCACAATAGTACGACGTATACTTGGCAAATGCCAGCTGATACGGGAGGTGTCACTTAGATTACCTCATGGTCAGACAGAAATTCCGAAATCAGATACTGGATTGTAGGGCCTTCCCAGCAGCAGATATTCAGATCACAATGTAGTGGTGATGAGGAGTAGGCCGAAGTACAAGACATTAGACAGGAAGAATCAATACGCAAAGAAGTGGGATACAGAAGTACTAAGGAATGACGAGATACGCTTGTAGTTCTCTAACGCTATAGATACATAAATATGGAATATCTCAGAAGGCAGTACACTTGAAGAGGAACTGACGTCTCTAAAAAGGCTCATCACAGAAGTTGGAAAGAAAAACATAGGTACAAAGAAGGTAACCGCGAGGGAATCATGAGTAACGGAAGAAATACTTTAATTGATCGATGAAAGGGGGAAGTAAAAAAAAATGTTCCATGAAACTCAGGAATACGGAAATGCAAGTAGCTCAGGAATGAAATAAATAGGAAATGCAGGGAAGCTAAGATGAAATGGCTGCATGAAAAATGTGAAGAAATCGAAAAAGAAATGATTGTCGGAAAGACAGGCTCAGCATAGAGGAAAGTAAAAACAACCTTCGCTGACATTAAAAGCAAGTGTGGTAACATTAAGAGTGCAACAGGAATTCCACTGCTAAACCGGCCGGAGTGGCCGAGTGGCTCTAGGCGCTACAGTCTGGAGCCGCGCAACCGTTACGGTCGCAGGTTCGAATCCTGCCTCGGGCATGGCTGTGTGTGGTGTCCTTAGGTTAGTTGAATCCTGCCTCGGGCATGGCTGTATGTGGTGTCCATAGGTTAGTTAGGTTTAAGTAGTTCTAAGTTATAGGGGACTTATATTCACAGCAGTTAAGTCTCATAGTGCTCAAAGCCATTTGAACACCTTTTTCCATTGCTAAATGCAGAGGAGAGAGCGGATAGGTGGAAAGAATACAAAAAATGTTCAAATGTGTGTGAAATCCTATTGGACTTAACTGTTAAGGTCATCAGTCCCTAAGCTTACAGACTACTTAACCTAAATTGTCCTAAGGACAAACACACACATACCCATGCCCGAGGGAGGAGTCGAACCTCCGCCGGGACCAACCTCATAGTCCATGACTGCAACGCCCTAGACCGCACGGCTCATACCGCGAGGCGGAAGGAATACATTGAAAGCCTCTATCAGGGGGAAGATTTGTATGATGTGACAGAAGAGAAAATTGTAGTCGACCCAGTATAAGAATGGGAGTTTAAAAGAGCTTTGGAGAACTTAAAGATCAATTAAGGCAGTATGGATAGATAACATTCCATCAGAATTTCTAAAATCACTGGAGGAAGTGGCAACAAAACGACTGTTCACGTTGGTGTATAGAATGTATGAGTCTGGCGACATACCATCTGACTTTCAGAAATAGCATCATCCATACAATTCTGTAGACGGCAAGAAATGCCAAGTGCGAGAATTATCGCACAATCAGCTTAACAGCTCATGCATCCAAGTTGCTTAAAAGAATAATAAACAGAAGAATGGAGTAGAAGACTGAGAAAGTGTTAGATGACGATCAGTTTGGCTTTAGGAGAAGTAAAGGCAGGAGAGAGGTAATTCTGACGTTGCGATTAATAAAGGAAGCAAGGCTAAAGAAAAATCAAGACACGTTCATAGGATTTGTCGACCTGGAAAAAGCCTCCGACAATATAAAATGGTGCAAGGAGTTCGAAATTCTGAGAAAAACAGATTACCTCGAAGAAAACGGTCTATTGACACACAGTTAACAAGGGTTTAGAAAACATCGTTCCTATGAAACACAACTAGCTCTTTATTCACATGAAGTTTGGAGCTATGTTGAAAGGAGATTTCAGATCGATTCCGTATTTCTGGATTTCCGGAAAGCTTTTGACACTAGCGGTTCGTAGCGAAATTGCGTGCTTATGTAATATTGTCTCAGTCATGTGACTGGATTTATGATTTTCTGTCAGAGAGTTCATAGTTCGTAGTAACTGACGGAATGTCATCGACTAAAACAGAAGTGATTTCTGGCGTTCCCCAAGGTAGTGTTATAGGCCCTTCGTTGTTCGTTATCTATAGAAACTATTTGGGGACAATCTGAGGAGCAGTCTTAGGTTGTTTGCAGATGACGCTGTCGTTTACCGGCTAATAAAGTCATCAGAAGCTCAAAACAAGCTGCAAAACGATTTAGAAAAGATATCTGAATGGTGCGAAAAGTTGTAGTTTCTAACATTCTGCGTGGTGTCTGTTCGTTCTATATCGTGTCTCCCTACCACTTTCGCGCAACGACGCTCTGAGTGTGTTTTTTAGGGAATTGACTAGTTTGAACCTGGAACCTTTTGCTGGTAAGGAGACGCAAGACCACACATGACATGTAGAGTTCAGAAGAGTTCAGAGAGACTAGCGATGATATAACCAAATACGTAATGATTTCAGCATCAGCTCCACTGCACTCCCTGTAAAAGAATCTTAATACTAACTAAATTTAGTGGAAGGGGTTCAAGGCTTACCTATTTTTATTTAGCTGGTAAAATAACGTCGAAAAAGCAGTTAAATTTACCATTGGAAATTTTATTCTACTCACAAAACATTGTTTATAAATTGTGCTGTTGATAAAAGGAAATGTTTTAATACAGGATGGTAAAAACCAACTGCGTTCATCAAAATTGTGAACGAATATTCCCTGAATGGGTTTCCAAGTTCTACAATGGATCAAAGGATGACCCATGCCATATCACATCTATAATCTAGGTTTAAATTAAGTTTCACAAAAGAGAAACTATCAAAATGCTCTACAGTGACCCTCAATTATCTTTAATTACTTATCTAACTTGTCGTAAATTACAGTGGCTGATGTGGCTTCTCAATAACTACATAACAGAAAAATCATTGCGTTTCAGATTTTTACTTCAAGTGGCAAGTGTGAACAACATGAGCTTTAATTGACGATCGACACTAGTATTACGCAAAAAGGGGGTGTAACAGATGAGACTTCTGCAGTTCTGAGTGAAGCTTTATGCGCTGTTATGCGGCATCGCGTGCATTCATTACCTTGCGGTGTTCGTCAGGGGGCGGCGGGCAGCACAGCTCCGCTCACCTCGCCGTCTCGGAAGCAACTCTCTCCTAACTTCTCCTTACTACAATTTACCGAAGTTGGTTTAAAAAAACTATCTGGCTGTGTTTTCATCTGACCTATCAGGATCTCAATGTTAACCTTAAGCTCCGCCTACAAAAATTCTGTCTACCCAATGAGAAACGTTATACTTTTCGTGGTGGGGCAATGTTTTTAAGTTAGCAACGTAACAGAGACGCGAAAAAGTCTCACGCTAAAACTTGCAGCTGGTGTGGTCCGTTTAGCGTTATCGTAAGATCTATACTGTTCTTCTGGAGGGCTCTATCTTTTAACATGAGCTGGGGGGTGGTCCTAATGTAACAGAGACGCGAAAAAGTCTCACGCTAAAAGTTGCGGGTGGTGTGGCCCTTTTTGTGTTATCGTAAGATCTATACTGTTTTTCTGGAGGGCTCTAGCTTTTAACATGGGCTGGGGGGTGGTCCTAGCAGTTAGCTGGAGACGTGGGTGTTCGTGCCTTATCGTAGGGCCTTCAAGATTAACACGGTTCTGCTCTCGGCTTCTGTTCTCGTTTCTCCCCTCGGAACTGCATCTGTCTCACGGTGGGAAGGTATGACATGCATTTAGGCATTTTTGTGTTAGTCTGTGGTATTCCATTTGCTCACTCGTTACTCGTATTACTTTGGTTAATTTAATGTCATGATTTATTCGGAGCTATGTGACATACTACTGGACTTGCTTATCGTGTCAGGGTTTTCATGGAAAGTGTTGGATTTGCCTGACACCTTACAAGATGGCCTTAAATAACGAAAAAAGTGTAAGGTCATCCACACGAGTGCTAAAAGGAACTCGTTAAACTTCGGTTACATGATAAATCAGTCTATTCTAAAAGCCGTAAATTCAACGAAATACCTAGGTATTACAATTACGAACAACTTAAATTAGAAGGAACACATGGAAATTGTTGTGGAGAAGGCTAACCAAACATTACATTTTATTTGCAGGACACTTACAAAATGTAACAGACCTACTAAAGAGACTGCCTACACTATGCTTGTCCGTCCTCGTTTAGAATACTGCTGCGCCGTGTGGCATACTTACCAGATAGGACTGACGGAGTACTTCGGAAAAATGCAAAGAAGGGCAGCACGTTTTGTATTATCGTGAAATATGGGAGAGAGTGTCAGTGAAATGATACAGGATTTGGGCTGGACATCATTAAAGAAAGGCTACGGAATCTTCTTACGAAATCACAATCACCAACTTTCTCCTTCGGATGCGAAAATACTTTGTTGACACCTACCTACATAGGGAGAAACGATAACCACGATAAAATAAGGGAAATCAGAGCTAGTACAGATAGATATAGGTGTTCGTTCTATCCGCGCTCTATACGAGATTGGAATAATAGAGAATTGTTCGATGAACCCTCTTCCAGGCACTTAAATGTGATTTGCAGAGTATCCATGTAGATGTAGATATAGATGATTGCTCGGCTTAAAGAGGGTGTAAATCACGTATGTAGTCTTTCCCCACTACTGTTCAATCTGTAAATCGAAGAACCCATGATGGATATAAAAGAAACGTTGAGTGGAGTCAAACATGTGAAAGGATATTGATACGATTCGCCGATAACAATCCTATCGTGATTGAAATTGAAGAAGAATTACATGATCTGATGAACGGATGAACAAACTAATGAGTACAGAATATGTACTGAGAGCAATTCGAAGAAAGACGTAAGTAATGAGAAGTAGTAGAAATGAGAACAGCGAGAAACTTATCAGGATTGATGGTCACGAAGTAGATGTAGTTAAGGAATTCTGCTACCTAGGCAGTAAAATAACCAATGGCGGACATAGCAAGGAGGACATCAAAAGCAGACCAGCAATGGCGAAAAGGGCATTCCTGGCCATGAGAATTATACTGTTATCAACAGAGGACTTAATATGAGAAAGAAATTTCTACGTACATACGTCTGGAGTACAGCATATTACACTAGTGAAACATGGACTGTGGGAAAACCGGGACAGAAGAGAATAGAAGCATTTGAGATGTGGTGCTACCAGACGAATGTTAAAAGTTAGGTGGACTGATAAGGTAAGGAATGAGCAGGTTATGCGCCGAGTCAGAGAAGAAAGGAATATGTGGAAAACAGTAATAAGGAGAAAGGAGTGGATGGTAGGACATCTGTTAAGATACAAAGGAATGACTTCCGTGGTACTAGAGGGAACTGTAGAGGGTAAAAGGTGTAGTGGAAGACGGAGATTCGAAAACATCTAGCAAATAATTCAGGACGTATGTTGCAAGTGTTACTCTGAGATGAAGAGATTGGCACAGGAGAGGAATTCCTGGCGGGCCGCATCAAACTCGCCAGAAGACTGATGACCCCAAAAAAAGTGGTTTGTCCTGTGAATTATGCCCCCACTCATACTATTCCCCCCCCCCCCCACCCAATGATTGAACGTATCATATGTGGAGTGACTTTGTAATTCATTTCTTGTTTTGTTCACTTTATGTATCACAAGTTTTCCCCCCGAGTTGGTGCTCAGATTAGCCTCAGTTTAACTCTACTAGACGAATAGCAAGTTTCTCCCCCCTACAACTACCACCTCCCCCCCCCCCCATTTTATTTGACAGTTTGTGCACGAATTTTATTCTGTCGAGAGGATAGAGCATATTCCAGGCTCGGAAAGACAGCTCTATGCTAGATGAGGGAGTCCTCACTCGGGCCTGGGTGTGTTTGTTGTCCTTAGCGTAAGTTAGTTTGTTAGAATAAGCAGTACGTAAGCCTAGGGACCGATTTCCTCAGCAGTTTGGTCCCATAGTCCTTACCACAAATTGCCAAAGAAGGACCATGAAGGTGAAGCGAGCAGTAGCCTAAGAAGTAGTGGAGGGGGAGGAGAGGCAGAAGAAGAAGACGACGACTTAAGTACGAGTATAGTCTAAGACTGTTTCAATAGCTATAAATATTTTCTTACCTTAACACGTCCCAAAATAATTATTACGTGAAATGATGTACTTAACTATCCGTTGTCTCTCGTGGTGGCGTGTTGTGTGGGCCGTCTCGAGGCTATTATTTCGTTTTCATTCCCTCCATCCCTCCCTCCCTCTCTCCCCAACCCCCTCAACATACATCAAAGCTTATGCTTCTACTTCAAGTTATTGCGTATTTATAAAAGTTCTACTGAAATTTTTAGCATCTCTGGTCCTTTTCATTTGCCACTTCCCATCCGTGTGGTTGAGTATATTAGTACATTGAAAATTAGTAAGTATCGATGGTTCACTAAGATGTACTGTTCGTGGAACGTTAGCATTGTCCATTGCGATTATTTGGCAGTATGCTTGCCGAGTGAGAATGTATAAGTTTCGTGAGAAGTGCAATAAAACAAAATTTGTTATACATCCCTGTCTCTACTTTGTTACTTCCTTAGTATCAAATTAGCAAGTAAGGTAGCTCAGTGGTTAGCACACTAAACTCACATTTCCGAGGACGAAAGTGTCAATCCTTCTCGAGCTACACAGATTTAGGTTTCCCATTGACTCCCTAAATCGCTTAAAGCAAATGCCGGGATGGTTCCTTTTGAAGAGTACGGCCGATTTCTTTCTCTAAACTGAGCTTGAGTTCGATCTGAAATGACCTCATTGTCGACTGGATGTTAAACCCTAAGCACTCTTTTTCTATATGGTGTCATGCAGGATCTTATTTTGAGATGATCCTCAGTACGTTTATTCTATAATGAAATGTGTCAGAAGTATTGTATCTCTCTCTGTAACCAACAATTAACGGAGGCAATGAAAAGTATAAAACAATCTTCATTGTGAGCTAAAGTCCTCTTTTTTGGTAGACTAGTGTTTCCAATACTCAGGAAAAACCATTTCCAATAACTTACCAGTGACTCTGCAACATTTATTGACTAAATAAGTACAGGTAAAGGAGCATACATAATTTATTGGAGGTCAACTCCATCTGATCCGTTGATGAATTTCTTAACAGAATGAACTGATGCATATTCTATTAACTATCACATAATAAAAACTCCGTGGTACCTGACACTGGCGCAGCTTAAGTGTGCTTCTCTGGGTGGTCTGCGTAATGTATGTCCCACACACGGCTTATGTTTTGATCATCCTTCACTTCAATACCTTACGCAATTTAAGTGCATAGTAGTAAGTTTTTTAAAGTGTGAAAGGAATTTTTTTTTTTTTTTTTTTTTTTTTTTTTTTTACTTTCTCCACATCGTTAGTTAGCGTCTCACTTAGGACTGTTGGAACGAACATTAGCTTATTACATTTTTCTTATAAATAAGTGTTACTTACTTTTTTTTTCTGACGTGTTCCACATCATAGGGTATATGAGTAACCTCAATGTATTTACATATCGCAAAATAATGGAGTAGCACAGGAAACGAGTAAAAGGAAAAGAAACTGCTCAACATTATTCGCTGGTCTCCTAGATAGAATCCTAGTTAAGTGTCACATGTGCCTTTAATGTAAGCAAATAGTGTCTCGTGGTCGATTCTTAATAATGACTGTCACGTAAAGAGTCAGTTACATGTTTGGCCGATGAAGGATGCGCTCTGTGGGAAGCAGTACATTAATGATGGGGAAGTTAATGATGCAGCAAGACGCTAGCCGCGACGTTGACAGTGGAGTCGTATCATGTGCGCGTTTTGATTGCAAACGCCATTCAGAATAATGATGATGGTACTTTGCGCTCGGTTACAACAGGTAATTAGCTCTACATGGTTTGCGGGTATAAACTATTGGCGATCCTTGCATGCGTTTTAATTGTGTTGATTCATTTCTCTTAGCATACCTTTAACACTCAATTAGGATCAGTAACTGAGCCGTGCTGCGACTCGCGTTGATGCTGTTTGTACGTTTCCACGCTCTGTATGAGGCCAGACGTTATCTTTTAGTTGGCATGGTTGCGGTTGTTTGTCTGGTTGCGGTTGTTTGTCTACTTCTCGTGTTGACTGTCGCCACTAGGTTTCGCAAGCGTTGCCTGTCCGCTAGTGGCAGCAGCGGCGGTTATCCACATGTAGTAACTGTTGCCCTTTCTTTTGGGCGGCGTCGTCGTTTTTCCGAGTCGCGTGAGTGGGCCTTAGGATGAGTGCATTTCAATGCAAGTAGAAAAACCTCCATCATTGTGATATGTCGCTATTCTCCAGTCACTAGGGTTCGTCTTGCTGCTCGCTGTGTCGCTGAAGCGAAGAGCAGCGATTGGAGTGCTATCTACTCTGGTGGTAATGGTCCCTTTCTCGTTGTGGGCGCTCTAAAACACAGTGTTCTGGGACGTAGTGCAGACCGCCGGTTCGGCTTTGGCGAATTGTTCCATCGTTGCATTTTGGTTTATTGGACGTCAGGTAGCTTCAGCAAGATTATCATTAGTCATTCGTTGGACTGCCACTAGTCTGAGTTACCATCTAGTGAAGAGAATGCAACTCTTGGCTGTATATCTCATCGCTCGCGAAAGTGTTTTTTACCGGACCTTCTCAGAGGTCGATTCCCCTTGTGTTACAAAGTTTACCATCATCTTATCTCACCCGTTTGGTGACCAGTTGCTTGTTTTTCTTTTAATTAAAATTTGCTATAGTATTTGCTATTTTACAGCAGGTTCCTAAATTTATTATATTATTGCCGTTCATGGCGTGTAAGGCCTTAAGCTGTGATTATGGTCATTTGCCTTAAAACTCTAATTTGGTATTTCTATTTTAGCAGTAGGGTGTTTGTGGTGGCTTACCTTTAATATTTCTATACCTGTAATTTGTAAATTGCAGCGAGTTTTAAAGAATTCTGAATTTGAAACTTCCTGGCAGATTAAAACTGTGTGCCCGACCGAGACTCGAACTCGGGACCTTTGCCTTTCGCGGTCAAGTGCTCTACCAACTGAGCTACCGAAGCACGACTCACTCCCGCTACTCACAACTGTACCTCTGCCAGTACCTCGTCTCCTACCTTCCAAACTTTACAGAAGCTCTGCTGCAAACCTTGCAGAACTAGCACTCCTGAAAGAAATGATATTGCGGAGACATGGCTTAGCTACAGCCTGGGGGATGTTTCCCGAGTGAGATTTTCACTCTGCAGCGGATTGTGCGCTGATATGAAACTTCCTGGCAGATTAAAACTGTATGCCCTACCGAGACTCGAACTCGGGACCTTTGGCTTTCGCGGGCAATTGCTCTACCACCAGGCCAATGGTGACACGACTCTAGTTAATTTACATTATGGTTTTACTGCACAGTCATGCACTTTGGCAAATCTATTGGTTCCTGTACTTATTTGTCCAGTGGTGTTTCTTTAAATCACTAACCATTTTTGCAGTCATTGTCTGGTTCTACAATATTGCCTCATGTCATGCTTTCTTGTTTCCACCCATATATACCTAGGCTATAGATATTAATTACAACTTGTTAATCGTTTATATATTTGAGACTTTTATCCATTGTGGATGTGGAACACTGCGACTGTGGTGTGAAAAGGTTTTCAGAAATTACTGCAACCAGTCGCCTTAGATGCGACTGGTTGCAGTAATTTCTGAAAACCTGTTTATATATTTGGTTCAGAAGGTAAATCATTTGGTTCTGATTCAGTAGGTAAATCATTTCTTTGTTCTGTTATGGTAATAAACAAAATTGTTATAGTTACTGCTAGAATCCTTTCATAGTTGGATGAGTCCCATCATTAGTATATCCATGTGAAGTGTTGCATGCTTAATTGGGCCACCCCCAGTAATTTTCTGAAAATAAGATGTTATCCATTATGCGGCACTGTTTCTCTTAAATTAGCATGTCTAATGGGGAGCCTACCTTACCTGTAGGTTCAAATGGTTCAAATGGCTCTGAGCACTATGGGACTCAACTGCGGTGGTCATTAGTCCCCTAGAACTTAGAACTACTTAAACCTAACTAACCTAAGGACATCACACACATCCATGCCCGAGGCAGGATTCGAACCTGCGACCGTAGCAGTCGCATGGTTCCGGACTGCGCGCCTAGAACCGCGAGACCTTACCTGTAGGTCACCAGTGTTCAGACTTACAGCGTCTCAGGGGCTTCCTTAATAGCTCAACCAACACTTAACATTAGCCATAAATTTCTTTTCCCCTGATTCTGCACGTCATTCGATCCACCCTTCCAATTTTCAACATTCTTTAGTAGCGCCACATTACAGAAGCTTTTGTGCTTTTCATATTTGTGCTCTTTGTTCTCTGTTTCTTTATCCTCCCTGTTTCCCTTATCTCCAGAAAAGTCTTACTAACACTTAAATTTATATGAAGTGTGAACAAATTGAATTTCTTTTTTCTCGCAAACGCTTTTCTTCGTGCTGTCAGTTCAAATTTCTTATACTTTCTAATTTCACCACTATCAGTATTTTCCCTCTCATAACTACCTTCAGTGTCTCAATTCCTCATCTAATTCCCGTAGGGACACCCATAGCTCATTCTGTTCAACTGATCTTCCAAGCCCTTTGCCATGACTGACGGAATTACAATGCCATTGGCAATCTAACAGTTCTTATTTGTTCTCTCTAAACTATATCTCCATTTTCATATTTCACTTTGGTTTCCTCCACTGCCTGCTCAATTTGCAGATTGAATAAGAGTGAGATAAATACGAGGGAAACCTCATGAGCAGCCTCGTTATCTGCAACTAATTCTGCACAGGTAGTGCTTCGCTCCTGTGTTGTCTTCTGTTAGCCAGTGGGGAACCCAACGGGCACACTCTTTTGAGTACCACAGATTGTGAAAAAGTGTGTCAGCACTAAAAACAGAGACGTCGAATTGTGAAGCGAGGTGTTTGTTTGTGATCCATCGACCACCTCCAAGGAGAGTGTCCACACGTTCCAAGACTGCAGGAGTCACAGCTGTGTGCGGCGGCCGGCGCATGAGACATCGGACAGGTTTGTGCGACCTTGTTACACGATGATGATGTACGCCTCGCCCAACGACTCATGGTGCTTTTGTTCACTGCCAGATCTCCGTAGACATTCCACAAGCGCTTACGAATACCTACGAGGCTGTCTCTTTCCTCCGAAAGAGTCTCAATGACAGCTCTGTGCTTGGAACGCACCCCTGTTATAGGATACTTTTAGTGGCACCATCTACAGAAGTTGACTCGGGAATATTTCACTATTTCCCACAACAAATGCCGTATTTTTCAACCGAGGCTGTCAGAAGAAAAAAAGTTTTGCATTTTTTATTGATCGGTCCTCGTAGTTTGTGTCAGTATTTTGCAACATTCACACCTGTCAACAATTTCCCTTTTGAAATCTGAGGATATTTCGCTGGTCTCTTACATGTTACGTACAAACTTAAATAGCATCGTTATGGGAAGTTATCCGAAGGGTCTCAACAACTCAGGGGAATGGGGTCCATTATAGGTGTCTTGTTTCTAATTCTGTCATATTTTTCTCGCAGTGTCGTTTGGCACATTCATCTGCATCTACTTGCTCCTCCCATTCAATAACACACTGCAGTTTATTTTCCTTCGTATAGTCGTATTTTTCCTGCTATCTTCCAGCGTTCCCTTTTATGCTTGATCCTGACTTACCACTCGAGCTTCTGATATTCGCACAACGGTCCGTAAATAACTTTATTCATATCTGTCAAAACAGTGACATGTCAACTGGTAAAATGAAGGTAAAATAATATACGAGGGGAGAGATAGCTAATGCGATCGTAGCCGTGAATAAAAAATTTGGAAGAAATACCTTCCTTCACATATTTAGTGTTTGAATTGCTAACGATGACGACAGAGGCAGTGATAAAATACTGGTTAAGCTCCAAGCAATATAAGGAAAAATGCATAATGCGTTAAAGGAAAAAGTGAGACTGATAAGAAAACACACGTTTTACAATACTGACGCAATCCTTACGCTATTCTTCGGATGCGGGAGATGAGTCAACACAGAAAAAGACTACAATATGTAACTGTGAAATAAGACAACTAAACAAAATACAGTGTAAGATACGTTCAACAGTGAAAATATGCGATAGGAATTAAAAGCACGATGTAGGAATTCAGCATAACGTATCGGGAGGATGGAGTACAAGTCAGGGCTCTGATAGACAGCTCTATGCTGGATGCATAGACGGAAAAGGAGATTGAAAAAAAAAAAAAAAAACGCCGTGAAAATGAAGCAAAGCAGTAGCCTAAGAAGTGCTTTTGGTGATGGTGATGGTGGTGGTGGTGGAGGTGGAGGAGAAGGAAGAGGAGGACGAGAAGAAGACTAAAGTACGTGTATGTCTCTATGACATATAGCTATAATTATTTTTTCTTTAATACGTTCCCAAAGTAAGTTTTACGTTAAGTGCTGTAAGTAGCTGCTGTCTTTCGTAGTTAATCACAGCAACACAGAACTAGGCCCATGGGGCAGTGTCGTCGGCTTTGAATAACGTCTGTCGTTGATGTAGCTGTTAGCTATCATAAGCACCACCGCCCACTCAACCAAGGCCAGTGGAACACTTGTCAGTAATTAACAAACAGTAAAAGTTTTTTACCTGTGATCTATTCTCCAAGTGCTGATATCCCGGCCACTGCACTAAAACATAATTCATTTTTCTATAAATCGGAGAGGTGTGTGTCTGGAACTGGCTTCAGTGTGACTGACAAAGCAAATCATACAGGGATAAGAAAGATTACTGTCTCCAAACTTCCAAAACCCACAAAAGTCCTTTACAAATCTCATTTAACATTTTCTTTTACGCAGAAGACGTTCAACAGAACCTTTCGCCAATATGAATTGAATAGGCTGTGATATTATCACAGAATTGAAAGTTAGAGGCAGTTAACTCCAGTAGAGTTTTACTCTCCGTGAAGTGGAATATGCAAGGTTGAGGAAGGTTAGAGGCACCAGAGACTACATAGCAAACGTACGATGGATCGTAGAAAATGGCAGGCAGTATCAGTATGACTTTTTTGTGTCCTCGGCTTGCAGCAAAACATCTGACTATATAAGTGTAGCCACAGCTATGGAGCCCAGCCAGGATTCTGTTTATCCATAGGATTAAGTTCAGTTTTCATTCTCACGTGATTCTACGAAGAAGTCAATTGTATCTGTGTATTTTACGGTGTTGGCTAGTGTATCCAATCCAATCCCAGTTATGCATATATGATAGTGCAATTATATTTTGTAACCTTACTTTGAAATGTAGTAAAAATACAGAAGTAGTGTATCCTGTTTACATTAATGTTATATGCCTTTTGGTATATATGAATATTGATTAAACATGAGTAGAGACATTAACTCTTGTGTATGGATGCATGGAGAACCGAGCACTGTCTGTAAGCAGCTGGGAGCTATGTTGGCCACGATGACAGATTCCACGTTGGGCTATCAGAGAAGAATGCTTTGGCACCTCTAGTGGTTGCATTTCACGACAGCAGGGATCAGCTTCTATAGTATTAGGAGCTGCTCTGCTCTTTCTGCATTACAGAAGATAACCTCTGATGTCATACAGTGGTGTACAAAAACTGGTGAGAAAGACTGAATGAAGAATATATGCAAAAAATAATTTAATACATTGAGTCCAGATATAACACTGAGGTGAAGACATTTCCAGGAAGGCTGGAAACAGCCTAGAGCCCTCTAATGATGCAGAGGACCCATGATGACAGAAAGCGTCAGTGGATATAGTTCGATGTCGACTTTGGTAGGTCAGGCTATCAAGTAATGGCTGAGTGATAGGCAAGTAGTTGCCCCATTCATGGTCTCGTTTCGTCCCAAATAATAAGAACTTTCTTCCTTTGAAGTTAATCGTATTAAGATAGTAACCACACCTTGCAGCTAACAGACATGTCCAACCCTCATTACAAACAAACTGCATTACCTGCAAATTATGTGCGATTCATTGACAACGAGGCTTTTCACACCACTACTATCTTTGCTCTTCCAAGCCCATAATTCTAGGAATTAGAAGTTGAAGATTTCCCTGTACACTTTCAGTGGTTGTCCCTACGTTGAGACCCAACAAATTATAATCCACACCCGCAAATGTTCTATGCTGTCATGAGAAACACTGTAAACTGAATTTTATACTCCTTAGAGGGAAACTTAAATATCGAGTCTAGTTGTATTTCATGTAGTCAATTGTACATCAGAGAGTGTCCTTAAAGCATGTCTTTGTACAGTTAATACATTGTTGTGTCTAAGTATGGAATCACCTCAGGATATTATTGCTTGTGTAGAAGAAACACAAGAATGAATAATGATACTATAGAGTTTGTTGACTGATTTGACGCAGGCTAAATAGAACAAAATTAAAAACTGAACAAACCCTATAAGGTGGAAGCTATGTCGTGCCATGAAGCTATGATTTTACTGTCGAGTAACAATTTTATCTCAGTTCCACTGTCTATAGTTTTTATATGGTTTAGACATGATCTCGTGAAGTTATTTTGTATGATGAGAGCACTTTGCTCGAAACTCTGTTCATCTATTACTACGTGTAATTGTTTGGGATTTTCTGATGAAGACACCCATAGTCGGCGTCATAACCAGGTTAAAGTGAAGTCTTGTTGCAACTGGTTGGCTGTATTGTACAAGTCATAAAAGAAGACAGCTAAGTCTTGCAAAAGCTAGTAATTCTCATTTGCCGTAAGACACTTTCACCTCCTGTCACTGCAAATATTTTCACATAATCTTTCTTAACGTTTCACAGATTAACGGTAACTACCTGTAAGAGACTACTTCACATCATTACACATAAGTAATTTACCTTGTTCATTGAACACAAAAATTTTGTTGCATTTTACGACAGAGCTCACCAAAAGAAATGCAAGGATATCTCGAGTGCAAAAGATATACAACCATATAAATTAAGTGCCATCTTACACAAAATTCTGCTTGCTGTTTTACGACATAAATTAACTTTTTGTCTTCACTCTCTAATGTCTTCATTGTTGAAATTGTAAATGATACCTCGTCTACTACGAGAATGGCTCTACTTCATCAGCCACATTTTTATTATAAAAGAATTATTCTTTGGTTCTGTTGTGCTCCAAAGTAGTGATGATTATAGGAATTAATAAGTGAAATGTGCCGGTTCTGGGTAAGAAACAGAGTTATCTCAGTTTAATTGTATTTATTGCCTATTTCATTACATCGACCTTTGAGTCATATGAAATAAAAAAGTTTTGTGATATGCTTTTAGGATGTGTTCTGGCTGATATTACTAAATGACATTCCTTATAAAATGATATGCTATACAAATATTTATCTTAAACAATAGCTCTAAAAACAAAGCAGTCGTTGGCACAAAAGTGCACTATGACTTCTTCAGAGATGCATTTAAAATTACTTTTTCACGAAAATTTTAATCAGCTCCTATCTGCAAAATGAAGATAAAGTACTATTCATAAAATATTGTGATGGTGAATTGTTTCCAGTTCACTGAAAATTATCAATGAAACAATTTCTAAAAATATATATACCAAATATTAAACATTATTATCATTAACATTATTGTTATAGTATACTTATTAGTCCTTCTTAATTCAACCAAACAACAATGACAATGTCTCAGACACTCAAAAACGTTCACACTTCATTCAGTTCTCTACAGTAGTTTACCAACAGAACTAACATTCTGAAAAGAACATCTCTAATTGAATCTTACTTCAAGTTACTTTAAAGTCTTTACTTCTGTGAGTGTGAAGCTCTTATCCACTTCAAGTCACAATGAATGTACTGCTAGGAAAGACAGTAGTGTGTGTTTAATAATGAATACTTAATTAAAAGTTACTTAAACAGCACGCAGCTAATAAACATGAATTACACAATAAACTGCAGATTACACGAATTAATCAATCAAGCAATGAACTGTATAATCACACAAATTAAGATGTTTGTAAGTAATACAGGTGATAGAACCAGTATTAAAGAAATATAAGTTATGTGCCACACTAAAAGTATGTCATTATGGGCTACAAAATTAGATGCAATTACGATTAATACTCTTTATGTTCATATATATATTCATTCACCCAGCGATTTTCTGCATTAATGAATGTTCTCCCACAATCCCATTCCTAAATAAATATATGAACATAGGACAGAAAAAACTGTTATTGTGGCTGATTGAGAATGTAGTTATGTAATTGTATTACTCTGTATTACGCCTGCAACACTTTTTCTGGATGAATACCTCTACATGATGTTTGTTAAGAAAAAGATAAGAACAAGATGTCATTACATACTATACATCAGTACATATTACAAAATCGTAATTCTCATTCAGGGGGTCCATTAATGGAGTGTCATAGTGTATCACCTAATGATGACATGATGGAAAACAATCTCGATTTCGCACTAAAATGTTTCTGTTAAGAACACCTCATCTTTTGTCAGACACCAGTGAAGATTAATAATCTCAGTTAAGAAAGCATTGTTTGATTTGGAGATAGTGGTATCTGGAGAGTGCCATAAAATTTGGACTAGCTAAGAGATACAGAATCACATTTCAAAGAAACAGTGTGCTGAATGTGATATTGAATATGAGGGTATTGGACAGCTGAAAAACTGAGAAATTAAACAGAATATTAAAGAATTAAAATATGTCGTTCCTGGTACACCTCAAATTTCCTTCTGCATTTCGTAACTACCCAAATAATCTGGCCTATAGTAAACATTCTATTCAAATATTTCAATCTATTTCTTTTGTTTATCATCTAAAGTAAAAACGTAACAAAATAGCTGTGTTTGGATTACAAATTACATCATTCAAAAGTACAATCTTCATTATTCAACAAACTGTGTTTGCATTAATAATTTTACAACATTAGTATTTCACTATTCAACATATTTCATATCATTGTTTGACTTATTCCGTGTAAACCTTAATAAAGAAATATTTTAAGTATTATTATTGGATCTACATCTAAAGCATAGTTCTGTGTATTTCATGAATTATGAGTTCAGAAAACTGCACTTAATGCATATATATATTCCATACTAACTTATTTTATTATAGTTACAGAAATTCTGTTATAAGAGACCCTGCACTGGAAAGGATGATTACACAATTGTTCTAGCTTTTTTGCCTCATTATTTTCATGTTTAATTCACCAATAAAACCTGCTCTGTGAATGGCCAAAGGTCACACCAAAATTTCAGTATAAAGTGTTTCTAGACTGCAGAACATACTACAACTCTCCAGTTTGTTGAAGTTGGTAGCTGCACTTAAGTACGTTGTAGACAACTAAAGATATGTCTTAAACAACTATGATTGGTTGCGCTGTCTAACTGAGTTCTTCAACTAGCCAAACTAAAATGTGCATCCTTTTACAATAAAACTGGAGCACTACTTCTATAGTCAAATCATGTACTGCAGCTATTCATTACTGATAATTTACTGCTTGGCTTGTCTCAGAAAATCACTTTTGTACTAGCTGTTTAGTAAAAGCTGGTTAGAACACCATGATTGTTCGTTCTTGGTAATGTAACAGCAGAAATAAATATGATGCATTAAGCAGACTTCTCTTTGTGTAAGAAGTTAAGAAATCGTGTAAATACTCTGACAAAACTTTCTAGTGATTTTCTCATATCTAAAACAACAAAATCTGAATCACTAGTCTAATTTATAAAAGAAATTTCATATACCAGAATCACTGGTAAAATACAGGATATTCTTAGTGATTTGGTATGATCTGTTTATCATCACGTCCTGTTCAACACACATTTAAGACAGCGACAGAGTAACACATTCAGAATAAGTTTCCACCAACTGTAAAATCCAGCATTTTAAACGATTATTGGTTTGTAAATTACTTTACGAAATTATTCAGCTCTATAAAGTCTCACCTTCAGCTGTGAAATTCGTCTATTCTTGTAAACATTATTGCTCTTTAAGAATGGGGTTCTATAGCCCTTGCTGCTAATTTATTATGAGAAACAGCTCCCCGTACGAAAATGGGCAAATCCGTACACAGTCCTACGACTGCTTACCTTGTAACGTGTAACAACAAAGGTAGAACTGCTTATGTCAACAATTGCAGCAGAATTACTTCACTGTAATCATCACAAATCCCCTGATTAAAAACCTTGTAAGAAAATTAATGGTCTTTATGAAGATTAGGCTGTTTCTGTTATCCCATAATCACATAGGTGCGTAAAGAATGTGCTGCGTCGAGTTATACCGAGCATTTAAGCTTCCAAGTGTTATGACAGGACTGTATAAACGAGACAGTGAATTACTCTTATTTCGGAAGTGGAGGAGCCAATTCGATATGAGGCGCAGTCACAGAACAGGATTACAATTATTAAGCATTTGCGATGTGTGTTTGAGTTCGATCATGGATATAGCGTTTACTTTTTTCGCCAATACCGCCTGTAATACACAAAGTCTGAAGACGCTTGACCGAATCCGGTTAAGCGAAACAGTGACTTAGTTCAATTATCACTGCACCACGGAAACGTCCCTTCCCGAAACATGGCATGTAACATTTATTTTTGGTGTTTCCAGTGCTATCTCTAGAAGTATGTAATAGGTACTGTGGGACATCCCATACGCTATACATTTGGTTGTTTTATTTTTGTACTAACTGAACCACTGAAACAACAAGATTCTCGTACTGTCTACTATGATTCGTTGCTAATAGCACACCACATAATTTTGTGTGGCCGTCTCTAAATGCGAGTCACGGTTTACAGATTAAATTACAGTAACTTGCGTGCAGGGTCTCCTCTGTTTCCTTTCTTGTTTTCATTTTTTTTCCTCCTTCCAAAATTGGTAACGAACACAAAATAATGAAAAGTGCAATAAATGTATATTTGGCCATCTGCGAAATTTCGGCGCCGAATATTACATCGGGCCCTCATTTGTGGACACCCCTGAATGACGACACTGCAACCGAGCGCCGGAACTTCGCTGGCACGCAGCGCGCTGAAATCGCGTGTGACTCGTCGTCGCGCGTTGTTGGGAATGGGAATGTGTGTGCACGTGTGTGGGTGTGAGTGTCTGTGTGTGTGTTGTGTGTTTTTGTTTTGTGTGTTCGGGTGGCGAGCGGTCCGCAGCAGCGCCGCTCAGACGAAGATGAAGGAGGCGCCGTTGGCGCACGCTGGGCAGCTCGGCTGGTCGTCGTGGTGCGAGAGGCGCAGCCACTTGCCGTGGCAGTGCGGTGCTGACAGGGCTGTCCAGCGCGTGCCGCGGTCCGCCACGCCTGGCCCCGCGCACCGGTAGCCCAGCGCCGGACGCAGCGCCTGCGACTCGCAGCGCACACACACGCGCTCTCCTGCAACCCGACACACCGCCACACTGTATTAGTCATCAGGACACCTCTTAACATCTAACTAGGACAGTGGTTTGCAACCTGTCGGTAACTGGCCCCAAGGGGTAAAATGAAAAATTCTGAGGGGAAAAACAAAATGGGTCCAATGATGATTTAGTGGCCACTAAATAGTAACTTCATTAAAAATAACCGCTATTGCCAAAATATCGGCAGACTATTATGTAGGATATAATGGGTACAAGTTAGGAATTTTTATATGTGCTACTTTAATATGTGCACACATCAGTATGTTGGTTGTTTGTCTGCATAAACTGGTCTTCCCACACACATGTCTCAGCCTTTATTACGTGATGTTTTCTGCATGGCCGTAACTGCACTATTACACGGACTGCTCCTGTCAGTATAGACTAATCTCCACACTTCAACACTTGAGCTGCTGCCCAGGAGAAAATAAAGTAGCTGGAGATCTAACAAACCTAAAAATATACATCTTGTAACAGCTGCAATTATTATTATTATTATTATTATTATTATTGTTTTTGTGGGAATCCACAGCCTCCAATTGCTCTACAAAAGAAAATATGCTCTTTGGTATAAATGACCTTCACTTAAACCTGCTATTAGCAAATTTCGACGACTTGCCATTTTGCAGCACATGTGTACTCTTACGTATTACATGTCGTAATTGTACACACGTAAAGTAGACGTCATATCCCATCCTTACGATGTGAATGGATCCACATTTATATGACAACTGTAAACATATTATTGACAACTTCCCTTTAAGTTGGTTCTCAAGCTGTATTACTTAGAGCAAAGCCCGCAATATGATCTTCACAGTTGGCTTATCAGTGTGGATCCATTCACAATTTAAGGATGAAACATAACTTCCACATTTTACGGGCAGTGAAAAATAATTTGACAATTAAGAAATTTAATACGTAATAGTACACATGCTCTTGATAACGACAAGTCGAAATTATCTAACAACATGACTTTAAAAAAAATCTACATTACAAACTACTAGAAACTGTATTTTCTTTTATTATAATTATTAATCTGCAAATGAAATAACCACTGATGTAATGTTGTTGAGTACGTAGTCCTCTGTGCCAAACAGAAATATCTGTACTCATACACAATATTGTCGTTGTGGTCTTCAGTCCGGAGACTGGTTTGATGCAGTTCTCCATGCTACTCTACCCTGTGCAAGCCTAATCTTCTCCGAATAACTACAGCAACCTACATCCTTCCCAGGCTGCTTAATGTATTCATCTTTTGGTCTCTCTCTACGATTTTTACCCTGCATGCTCCCCCCACCACTAAACTGGTGATCCATTGATGCCCCAGAACTTGGCCTACCAACCGATCCCTTCTTCTAGTCAAGTTGTGACACAAATTTCTCTTCTCCCTAATTCTCTTCGGTAACTCCACATTAGTTACATTATCTACCCATCTAATCTTCAGCATTCTTCTGTAGCACCACATTTCGAAAGCTTCTATTCTCTTCTTGTCTACATTATATGTATGTATGTATCACTTCCATATATGGCTACACTCTATACAAATACTTTCTCTATATTCGATGTTAACAAATTTCTCTTCTTCAGAAAAGCTTTCCTTCCCATTGCCAGTCTACATTTTATATCTTGTCTACTACACACTACACACGTTCTGCACTTACATTCATTGCTATAATCTGTACATATAGTATACAGCAGCATAAAACAGATATTACTGCAGTGAACAGAGAGAAAAATTAGCGCACTTTACATTCGTTCATGAGTACAACAACTGAGACAAGCCTCGGAAAGCAGTTTCAAACTTCGAGTTCTAGCAGCATTGGACATGAAAGGAAGGGTTCGATGGGAGGTGCAGTAGGGGTAAGAGAAGACAAAGAAAATAGAATGGAACGTGATAAAAGGAAAAATTATGAAGACGGGGGAGCCGACCGGTGTGGCCCAGCGGTTCTAGGCGCTTCAGTCTGGAACCGCGCGACCGCTACGGTCACCGGTTCGAATCCTGCCTCGGGCATGGCTGTGTGTGATGTCCTTATGTTAGTTAGGTTTAAGTAGTTCTAAGCTCTAAGAGACTGATGACCTCAAACGTTAAGTCCCATAGTGCTCAGAGCCATATGAGTCAATTTCGAAGACAGGGAAAAGAAAGTGACGTGACTGATTGAGAAACGTATAAGTGGACGAAGACGGAGGCATTATCTTCATTTACTGTTTGACAAAGGGAAAACTAGCCATACGCATTAACTTACGGGGAGCCGTTTCGACAGTGACAGAAAAAAAAAATCAAGCTCCTTCTTAAAAGCAACAGAACTTTGAACTATACGAACAGGGCAATGTTTCGTGCACCAGAGACAGTTTTTTTTTTTTTTTTTTTTTTGTGGACACAACTATTGTGCAATGTAAATGGGACTCATGACGGACGGAGTAAGGAGGACATAAAAAGCAGGCCAACACTGGCAAAAGAAGCATTCATGGCCAAGAGAAATCTACTAGTATGAAACATAGACCTTAATTTGCGAAGGAAATTTCTGTGAATGTAAGTTTGGAGCACAGCATTGTATGGTATTGAAACATGCACTTTGGGAAAGCCGGAACAGAAGGGTTTCCAAACATTTGAGATGTAGTGCTAACAGAAGAGTGTTGAAAATTAGGTGGACTGATAAGGTAAGGAATAAGGAGGTGCTCCGCAGAATCGGTGAGGAAAGGATTATGTGGAAAACACTGACAACAAGAAGGGATAGAATGGTAGGACAGCAGTCACGATATCAGGGAATGACTTCCATCTACATCTACATCATACTCCAGAAGCCACCTAGTGGTGTGTGGCGGAGGGTACTTCCGTACCACTATCTGATCAATTGATCCATCCAACCCTGTTGCACTCGCGAATGGAGCGTGAGAAGAATGATTGTCGGTAAGCCTCTGTATTGGCTCTAATTTCTCGAATTTTCTCCTCGTGGTCAGTACGTGAGATGTATGTGGGGTGGAAGTAATATATTATCCGACTCCTCCTGAAAAGTACTGTCCTAAAATTTCAATAGTAAGTTTCTCCGTAATGCATAACGCCTCTCTTGTAACGTCTGACAGTAGAGTTTGTTTAGCATCTCCGTAACGCTCTCTCGCCAGCTAAACGATTCCGTGACGAAACGCGCCGCTGTTCCTTGGACCGTCTCTATCTCCTTTGTCACTCCCATCTGATAGGGATCCCAAATACGTAAACAATACGCAATAATTTGGGGAACAAGCGCCTTATAAGCCACTTCTTTCGTGGATGTGTTACATTTCCTTAAGATACATCCGCTGAATCTGAGTCTGGCGTCTGCTTTTTCCACTATCTCTTTTATATGATTATTCAACTTAAGGTCGCTCTAGATAGTTACCCCTAGTTATTTTACGACAGACGCTGTCTCCAGCTGTTTGTTATCAACAATGTAGCTGTACAGTAGTGGATTTCTTTTCCTATGTATGCGCAATACTGTACATTTATTTACGTTCGGGGTCAATTGTCAGAGCCTGCAACATTCACCATTTCTCTGCAGGTCGTTCTGCAAATTCTTACTGCCTTCTGGCATTGCTACTTTGGTACCGACAACTGCACCATCTGCGTATATCCTTAAACAGCACCCAACGCTTTCTACTAGATCATTTATACATATTATAAACAGCAACGGTCCTCTCACACTTCCCTGTGGTAATCCGGATATTACCATTACATCTGTCGATTTAGTTCCGTTAAGAGCGACGTGTTGAGTTCTACCTGCAAGAAAGTCTTGAATGCAATCGCAGGCCTGCTTCGATACTCCGTAGCTCTTATTTTTTTCATTAAACGGCAAAGCCTTGCTGAAATTAAGGAACATGGCATCAACCTGAGCGGCATTGTTCACTGCACTGTGGATCTCATGGAGGAAAAGAGCGAGCTGAGTTTCGCAGGATCTCTGCGGAATCCACGTTGATTTTTATAGAGGAGATGTCCATTTTCCAAAAAATTTCATAATGCTTGAGCATAAAACCTGTTCCATAATTCTGTAACAGATTGACGTCAACGATACAGGTGCATAATTACGTAGATCTGTCTTAAGACCTTTCTTAAAAACGGGAATGACCTGTGCCTTATTCCAGTCGTTAGGTACCTTTCGTTGCTCAAACGATCTACGATAAATTACTGCTAGAAGGGGACTAGAGGGAGCTGTACAGGCTAAAAACTTTATAGAAAGGCAGAGTTTGGAATACATCTAGGAAATAATTGAGGACGGAGGTTGCAGGTGCTAACCCGAGATGAAGAAGTTGGCACAGGAGAGGAATTCGTGGCGAGCCGCATCAAGCAAGTCAGAAGAATGATGATTTAAAAAAAAAAATGTACTCGGCGCACTGCACACGCTCTCAGTGTTCTCTATCGCCTGGCCGCAACCAGCCTGATTGAGAGTATGAAGGAACACGTATTACAATGATTTCGAACAGACTACTGTGCACTAATTCCCCCACGTCAGCAGGAAAAGAAAAAAGAAAAGAAAATGGTGTTGAAATTCTCGTTACCAATTAAAATGTTCTTTTTCGGAAGTGAATAATTTAAGCTAGGTGAGCGAAAGCTAAATCTGTTCAGCTTAAGAAAAACCAAACGAAGAACTCGGTTGGCGACACCACTCAGTCTGCTTGAATTTGCGCGCACGATGAACTCCAGTGCTAATTAACTCGGAAACCGCTAGCCGTACAGAAGTTTTCCTTAACGGTTATTTCTCAGCACAACCTCTCCTGGAAAAATACAATACATATGGTGAACCAGAAATCGACCGACGAACTTTCAGAGGTGATAGTGTTGACCAAAACAAGAAAAAATGTGATCGTAATTATAGACTATTAAATGTATATCTTAAGGGCCATGAGCACTTGTGCGTCTACAAAGCTGTGAAAACATTTCGTCTGCTGCAAGCTCTTTGTTTTCCATATTTTGGGACGAGGTAGTATTAAGAAAATGTTAGTTAAACATGGGCTCATAAATGTTTATCTTGAGAGCTATGAACACGTGTACAGTAGAAAAGGCGTGTTTTACACTGGAATCCCGAAAACACATCCATGAAACAGTCGACAGAAGTCAAGACAGTCCACATAAAGATAGCAAATCGGCACGTCAATTTTAGCTCTCTCAGGCGTGTTCTCCGGCATTTTTGCTGTTGCTACAGATTCCGACACAAAAACACAATCTTACAGCTATTTCTCATGATTTGCATCCTTACACAGAGGACAACAGTTTTATCCTGCATTTGTTTAAGTGAGTCTTTATTACTCTGGAGCATGATGTGCACATCAAAGGATGTGTTACAACTGTATTGTGCTTGCAGCTGACCAAGATCTGTCAGCGTTCAAAGTAACACGTTCGTAAGTCTTCTGATTCTGTTTTCTTGTGTTATTGAAAAGTCTCTACATGCAAAAAGCTTGTATGACAAGAACTTCCCAATTCTCTTTTAACAATCCGTATGACAGGTTAGACCTATAATGGATTACTGTATTTTTTAGAACTTTAAAAGTTTTGTTTAGTAATTTCACATAAATCTGTACTCCGCGTTAGCTACTAGGTTCTTGCCCGATGTCACAAAGTGGGAATCACAAAATAATCCTTGATACGCTCGAAGAATTCCTTAAGGAGTGCCTTTAGCGGTAATTATTCGTGCAAAAACTCGCGAGGAAGTTCTGCAAGTGCTTAGGATTCATTTCTAAGGGATCGGCGCCTGTTTGTTGGCTCTGTTCGGCTTAGATAAGTCTGCCCATTATAGCTAGGAGTTCGCAGCGCTCCCCAAATTACGTCGTACTTTTCCGTTGAAGAATTTATTTACCTTAGATTAACGTCATATTACGCAAGGAACATCCGTGGTCCCAGTAAATTGCTTACTGGGGCAGATAGCAAAAACAACTTCACACGCGTTTTCCCTTCATATCTCAGTGAGCGAATCCTTTTGTATTAGTATTTCATACCAGCTGTTTAATTTAGCTTCATGGAGCAACTGAAGGACCGAAACTGGCTCAGTGAAATATTACCAACACAGTCGTGATAAACATGTTGCTGTAAGTAATTTCGTGTCTTTCCTCTTTCTGAGTGTATTTTTAAAATTAAATCCGATTCCACGTACATATAGCACGGATTTTAACCGTGTACTCTTTGTTTCTGTGACCGACAGTTTACATAAGCTTCAGGTGTAAAATAACTACGAACAAAAATTTTTAGAGTGTTTCAGGAGACAAAAAGAATCGCTTTCCTCCTGTGATAAAAATATCAGAAGTATACACTGTTTCCCCAATCGGGATCCATTACGATGTTTACGCTAGTTCTGCTCAGAGACGGGGTTCAGATTGCCGTGCGATGAATATTTTTTTAGGAGTTGCGCTACAGCTATTAATTAATTTTTGGAGAGGTAGGTGAAGCGTCTTTTTATTTTTTACTAGTACCTGATGGCCGGTAGTGCGCCGAAGAGTTTCCCCTTTGGGAACAGATGCTAGGGAGCTACCAGTTATGGTATTTACCTTAAAACGAAGGTGAACATCTCAGAAACCTTGGTCGAAACTTTTATGGATTTGAAAATTGCAGTAGTTTACGGAAAACCTCTTTTGTATCATGCACAGTCCTTTTTTTTTTTTTCAATTTTATTTATGCACCGAGGGACGCTTCACCTTTCTAGCAAGGCATCTTCATTGAACTTTTTTTTTCGTTGTCCGATATTGGTTACAGATTTAAAAGCAGTCGATGGAAGCTTTTTATGCAAAATCTGGAAGGTACTTACACTTAAGAATCTGACTCATTATTTGAAGCGATGCAGTTTTCTCTCATGTGGAAAAGCGCTTGGATGCTACACGTTTTCCACAGACAGTGAGGTTTTTGTAACACAGCATTCCAGCTCTAACTTTCGGTGTTTTAAGTGTCACCAGTGTTTTGTGAGTCATGCCAACTTACTGATTTTTTGCTTTCTCTTGCTTTGTGTCTGATTTTTTGTGTGCTGATGTGTTAATCTTCCTCTAAAATAACAGAGAAATTAACTTTCTTCCAAACTTCTAAACACAGCTAATATCCCAGCTTCTGACAGCTACACTCCTGAAAATGAAAAAGAACACATTGACCACGGTGTGTCAAACCCACCATACTTGCTCCGGACACTGCGAGAGGGCTGTACAAGCAATGATCACACGCACGGCACAGCGGACACACCAGGAACCGCGGTGTTGGCCGTCGAATGGCGCTAGCTGCGCAGCATTTGTGCACCGCCGCCGTCAGTGTCAGCCAGTTTGCCGTGGCATACGGAGCTCCATCGCAGTCTTTAACACTGGTAGCATGCCGCGACAGCGTGGACGTGAACCGTATATGCAGTTGACGGACTTTGAGCGAGGGCGTATAGTGCGCATGCGGGATGCCGTGTGGATGTACCGCCGAATTGCTCAACACGTGGGGCGTCAGGTCTCCACAGTACATCGATGTTGTCGCCAGTGGTCGGCGGAAGGTGCACGTGCCCGTCGACCAGGGACCGGACCGAAGCGACGCACGGATGCACGCCAAGATCGTAGGATCCTACGCAGTGCCGTAGGGCACCGCACCGCCACTTCCCAGCAAATTAGGGACACTGTTGCTCCTGGGGTATCGGCGAGGACCATTCGCAACCGTCTCCATGAAGCTGGGCTACGGTCCCGCACACCGTTAGGCCGTCTTCCGCTCACGCCCCAACATCGTGCAGCCTGCCTCCAGTGGTGTCGCGACAGGCGTGAATGGAGGCACGAATGGAGACGTGTCGTCTTCAGCGATGAGAGTCGCTTCTGCCTTGGTGCCAATGATGGTCGTATGCGTGTTTGGCGCCGTGCAGATGAGCGCCACAATCAGGACTGCATACGGCCGAGGCACACAGGGCCAACACCCGCCATCATGGTGTGGGGAGCGATCTCCTACACTGGCCGTACACCTCTGGTGATCGTCGAGGGGACACTGAATAGTGCACGGTACATCCAAACCGTCATCGAACCCATCGTTCTACCATTCCTAGACCGGCAAGGCAACTTGCTGTTCCAACAGGACAATGCACGTCCGCATGTATCCCGTGCCACCCAACGCGCTCTAGAAGTTGTAAGTCAACTACCCTGGCCAGCAAGATCTCCGGATCTGTCCCCCATTGAGCATGTTTGGGACTGGATGAAGCGTCGTCTCACGCGGTCTGCACGTCCAGCACGAACGCTGGTCCAACTGAGGAGCCAGGTGGAAATGGCATGGCAAGCCGTTCCACAGGACTACATCCAGCATCTCTACGATCGTCTCCATGGGAGAATAGCAGCCTGCATTGCTGCGAAAGGTGGATATACACTGTGCTAGTGCCGACATTGTGCATGCTCTGTTGCCTGTGTCTATGTGCCTGTGGTTCTGTCAGTGTGATCATGTGATGTATCTGACCCCAGGAATGTGTCAATAAAGTTTCCCCTTCCTGGGACAATGAATTCACGGTGTTCTTATTTCAATTTCCAGGAGTGTATTTTGTCCACATCCCACTCTTGTCAACAGCCCCTCCGCCTCCATTTCTTCATCCCCATTCCCACACAATTCTGTATCGGAATTCTTAACAGTTATTGTTACTCTCATTTGCAGTCCTTTTCTGTTTCATTATCCCTTCTGCTTCTGATTATACTAAACGTGGCTTCAAACGTATTAAACTAATAAGACATTCTGATATTATTGATGCTCTTTATTATTCTTAATGTCTGTTATTATTATTTCTTTCCTTTCTCAGACGTTATGTCTGGTTAAAAATGGAAAGTGACGCGGACCTTGATGAAGCGTGACTTCCTTTTAACTGTACTGTATATGTCACTTTTCATTTAGGAACATTCTGATAATTGAACATATATCAATAATTACAGATTTCTATAGTTGTACATATACGTTTGGATGTAGCTGTATTGCGTTGATGTACTGGTGGATAATGTGTGGTATGACTCCTGTAGTTGATAGTATAATTGGTATAATGTCAACTTTATCCTGATGCCACATGTCTTTGAATTCCTCAGCCAGTTGGATGTATTTTTCAATTTTTCTCCTGTTTTCTTCTGCATATTTGTTGTATTGGGTATGCATATTTCTATTACTTGTGTTAATTTCTTCTTTTTATTGGTGAGTATGATGTCAGGTTTGTTATGTGGTGTTGTTTTATCTGTTATAATGGTTCTGTTCCAGTATAATTTGTATTCTTCATTCTCCAGTACATTTTGTGGTACATACTTGTGTGTGGGAACGTGTTGTTTTATTAGTTCATGTTGTATGGAAAGTTACTGATGTACTATTTTTGCTACATTGCCACGTCTTCTGGTGTATTCTGTATCTGCTAGTATTGTACATCCACTTGTGATGTGATCTACTGTTTCTATTTGTTGTTTGCAAAGTCTGCATTTATATGTTGTGGTATTGGGAACTTTAACAATATGCTTGCTGTGATATCTAGTGTTTATTGTTTGATCCTGTATTGCAGTGATGAATCCTTCCGTCTCACTGTATATATTGCCTTTTCTTAGCCATGTGTTGGATGCATCTTGATCGGTGTGTGGCTGTGTTAGACGATACGGGTGCTTGCCATGTAGTATTTTCCTTTTCCGATTCACTTTCTTTGTATCTGTTGATGTTAAGTGATCTAAAGGTTGTAGAAGTGGTTATGAAATTGCAATGGTGTAGCCGATGTATTTATATGAGTGATTGCTTTGTGTATTTTGCCAGTTTCTGCTCGTTCTATAAAGAATTTTCTTAAATTGTCTACCTGTCCATAATGTAAGTTTTGTATGTCGATAAATCCCCTTCCTCCTTCCTTTCTGCTTAATGTGAATCTTTCTGTTGCTGAATGTATGTGATGTATTCTATATTTGTGGCATTGTGATCGTGTAAGTGTATTGAGTGCACGAATAGGTCAATACTGGTATAGCATAAGTATTTATAGCTTTTGTCTTGTTTCTTGCTGTCAATTCTGTTTTCAGTATTTTTGTTAGTCTTTGTCTATATTTTTCTTTTAACTCTTCTTTAATATATGTATTATCTATTCCTATTTTTGTCTGTATCCTAGATATTTATAGGCATATGTTTTTTCCATCACTTCTATGCAGTCGCTGTGGTTATCCAATATGTGATCTTCTTGTTTAGTGTGTTTTCCCTTGACTGTGCTATTTTTCTTACATTTGTCTGTTCCAAAAGCCATATTTATATAATTGCTGAATTCTTCTGTTATCCTTAGTAATTGGTTGAGTTGTTGATTTGTTGCTGCCAGTAGTTTTAGATCAGTCATGTATAGCAAATGTGTGATTTTGTGTTGATATGCTCCAGTAATATTATATCCATAATTTGTATTATTTAAGCATGTTGGATAGTGGGTTCAGAGCAAGGCAGAACCAGAAAGGACATAATGAGTCTTCTTGGTATATTCCACGCTTAATCTGTATTGGCTGTGATGTGATATTATTTGAATTTGTTTGGATATTAAGTGTGGTTTTCCAATTTTTCATTACTATGTTTAGGAACTGTATCAATTTAGGATCTACTGTGTATATTTCCAATATCTGTAGTAACCACGTGTGGGGTACACTATCAAAAGCTTTTGGTAATCAATGTATGCCTAGTGTAGTGACCTTCGTTTAGTTTTAGCTTGATATGTCACTTCTGCATTTATTATCAGTTGCTCTTTACATCCTCGTGTTCCTTTGCAGCAGCCTTTATGTTCTTCATTTATAATTTTGTTTTTTGTTGTATGTGACATTAATTTCTGTGTAATGACTGAAGTTATTATTATTATTATTATTATTATTATTATTATTATTATTTTGTTGCTATTGTATGAAATGTATATTATTGTAAGTTTTTGTGTAGGTGATGGTCCTGGACCGATGTTACACAAGGTGTTAAGGCCTGATCTTATCACGCCAAAGTAATAAATAAGACCCCCACCTCGGCAAGAAATTGAACCTTAAACTTACAGGTACGTTACAGAATCTCAGAAGAAATTTAAACAAGATAATGTGTTGCATTCACATCGGGTCTCCAGCCTGAACATTTCGTCATGCGGACACAATATTTCGGAGACCCACCTGACCTCGATTTTCAGGTGAGTAGGCCGTCGCACCATCTCGGCGGAACTCTACCGCACAAGCAGGATTTTTTAAAATGTTCTGTTAATCGATCCTTGAGGCAGGTCAAGGAATGTGGCACTAATTCCCTTATCCCATGTCATAATGATGATCTGGGCTTATTCTTCACGCATATCGTTGGTAAATGGAGAGGACGGGAATCTGATGCTAAGAGTATAGGAAGTACACGGCGCCACACCCCGTATAGTGGCTTACGGCTGTACATGTAGGTGTAGATGTGTGTGTGTGTGTGTGTATGTGTGATGTCTGAACCGAAGCACAGGTAGCCTGTGCCGCACCTGTGCTGTGGTGTGCCGACAACATGTCTCTGGGGATGGCCATTGTGTCGCCCCCTATGGTGGGGGTAACCGGTACAAGCGCTTGGGTCTACACAGTGTGGTCCAGCACGAGGAAGGGACCATCGAGTCGACTAATTTCGCAGCATCTGATTTCAAATCCCCAGTCAGTAGCTAAATGTGCGCAAAAGCTTCGGCTGTGATGAAACCGCGAAGCCGGAACAGAATGGGGCAGGAAAACCTGCAGTATATCTTGAGCATGGAGACGAAGATTAAAGGTCTTGGTTGAACATGATGAATAGAAAAGACGTCGAAACGGTACTTCATAGCTGTGCTGCTAGTCAAACACATGGAAGCGCCAAATATAGGCATGCGTATTCAAAAAATGGTTCAAATGGCTCTCAGCACTATGGGACTCAACTGCTGTGGTCATTAGTCCCCTAGAACTTAGAACTACTTAAACCTAACTAACCTAAGGACATCACACACATACATGCCCGAGGCAGGATTCGAACCTGCGACCGTAGCAGTCCCACTGTTCCGGACTGCGCGCCTAGAATCGCGAGACCACCGCGGCCGGCATGCGTATTCAAATACAGAGATATGTAAACAGGCAGAATACGACGCTGCGGCCGGCAACGCCTATATAAGACAGCAAGTATCTGTCGCAGGTGTCAGATCGGTTACTGCTGCTATAATGACAGGTTATCAAGATTTAAGTGAGTCTGAACGTAGTATTATAGTCGGCGCACGAACGATGGGACACAGCATCTCCGAGGTAGCGATGAAGTGGCGATTTTCCCGGACGACAAATTCAGGAGTGTACAGTGAATATCACGAATGCGGTAAAACATCAAATCTCCGACATCGCTGCGGCCAGAAAAAGCTCATGCAACAACGGGACCAACGACGACTGAAGGGAATCGTTCAAAGCAACAGAAATACAACCATTCCGCAAACTTCTGCAGATTTCAATGTTGGGCTAGCAACAAGTATCAGCGTGCGAAACAGTTAAACGAAATATTATCGACATCAGCTTTCGGAACCGAAAGCACACTCGTGTACCCTTGATTGAATGCACGAAAAAAAGCTTTACGCCTTGCCTGGGCCCGTGAACACATTGGACTGATGATGACAGGTAACGTCTTGCCAAGTTGGACGAGTCTCGATTCAAATTACATCGAGTGGATGGAAGTGAACCGGTATGGAGACAATCTCATGAATTCATGGACCTACATGTCACCAGGGGAGTGTTCAAGCTGTTGGAGGCCTTGTACTGTTGTGAGGTGCGCACAGTTGCAGAGATATGGGACCCATGATACGTCTACATACGAATCTGATAGGTGCCGCGTATGTAATCATCCTATCGGATCACCTGCATCCATTCCTGTCCATTGTGCATTGCGACGGACTTGGGCAATTCCAACAGGATAATGCGACACCCCACACGTCCAGAAGTGCTACAGAGTGGCTCCAGGAACACTCTTCTGAGTTTAAGTACTTCCACTGGCCACCATACTCCCCAGATGTGAACATTATTGAGCATATCTGGGATGTCTTCCAATTTGCTGTTCAGAAAAGATCTCCACCCCCTCATACTGTTACGGATTTATGGACAGTGCTGCAGGATTCAAGATGTCATTTGTTGTTGGGTATTTGAAATGCCTCCTCTGACTGAGAATCACACCAACTGTTCGTTTTCTTATTGCTAAAGATGTGAAAACGGTGAAATTCATCGTCAGAAGAATGAAGTGAAAGGAGAAAACATTGTGAGCAATAGGATGGTACGAAAATGTGTAAGCTTTTAAAGATGTATCTACGAAAGTGCATGATGAGCAGCAAAGGGAGTGACCTTCAGTCATTACTGACTATTTGGTGCAGAAAACTGACGAAAAAGTGAGAGAGCATAGACAGCTTACGATTTCGACTTTATGTGATGAGTTTCCTCAAGTGTTAAGAAGTGTGTTTTATGCTCTTGTTACATAACCTTTAAATTATCGGAAGTTATGCTAATCATGCGGCATATTTCAATGAGGTAGATTATGTACTGGAAAGCTGGTTGTACGATACCATAAATGCCTTAATATTGGTGGGAATTATATGGAAAACTAAATTAAGTACAGACTTCCATATAAAAATAAAACTGTTAAGAAAATTGTACTTGTTTTATTTTATTTCGAAATGGTACCTACGCAAGAAGACGCCTCGTATCAGGTATAGTTCACTGTTTATGAAAATAAACTCCAATTTCCCTCTGGGAGTATTTTATTGCTCAAATATTGCAGTGCAACGAAATCAAGACTCCCTAGAATTTACACAAAGGATTTTTTTACAATTCTCGTAGCAAAATTCAGAGTGAGAAAAGTAAGAGTGAGAAAATTAAAGATGAGAAAACAAAGAGAGGGAAAACATAGAGTTGGAAATAGACAAAAGGTTTACCAAACTGTTGACCATAAGACCTAGTTTTGCAAAAATAAAGAAAAATTCACTTGCTTGAAAGTAATCATGGAGATGAACTTAATTTGTGATTTGAGAGGAATTGACATATTTCAGGAACAGCTGCTGTTAGCAATGTAAGTTACCAAAAAGTTCATCTCCTCAAGGTCTAGATGATTTGTGCGTGAACAGTTGCATTGATGCAGAAATTGTGGAATTTTTTCTTTCCTGATTAAAAAAAAGTAAAATAAATATCACCTATAAACTATTAATAATAATAGAATATGGACCGATATTTAAATAGATTATATATTATGCATTCTGAACGAAACTAGACATTAAAATATTTGAAAAAGCGAATGGTCTTATGTTTTGTGAAATGATTTGTCTAAAGGTAAGAAATAAAACAGACTAGAAAAATATTCGACGGATCTCATTTTCTGTACGCGATTCAGGGCATAATTCCAAGGTGCAGCAAATTTTTCCCTAATCTCCTTTACCTCTTGCTTTCACATAAATCATTTCACAAAATGTTTGAAGATTTTTGTTTTCATTCTATTCCTGTATATTCTTTTACAGTTGCATTTTAGATGATTTATTAAGTCTGTGCCACAAAGCGTCTTCTCCATTGTAAGTGAGACAGGTTAGTACATTCCAACAAGCGGCAGCGTCTAGTTCAACTCCACGAGAGAGCAGACCGCTACCGGATTCTCCTTCGTGTGTTTAACACTACTTGCGTGTCTGTTTATACCAACGTTATAGAGTAGACCCATTGCTAAACTGTTCAGAGTCTCCACAGCTCCTGTACAAGAGCGTAATTTGAAGGTTGCGGAGGAGGGGGGGGGGGGGGGAGGGGGGGACAAAGGAAAAGGAAGGAAGGAACTTATGATATCAGCTGCATCATTTCTGTCTGTGGGACCAGCAGCTACGAGGGAAAATGTGTACCAGACTGGGACACTGCTTAGACGGCTCTGTTAACCACTGTGCCACCCGGGCACAGTATTTATCGCAAATGTGCGCACTTTATCGGCACGCTTCCCAACTGACCCCCATTCCTAGGTAGTGCTGCCTATACGCAGTCCCCATTCACGCTAATTTTAGATTCGCGCTGGAGGTCGAACGTAAATGTACAGTCGTCGACAAAACGAGCGAAACCCTTCGCCTTTCCGTGATGCTGATCCGCACAGCATAACAGGCAAGACAACGAAGTGCTACCAACATACAACACACAGGCGTGAAATTGAAAAACTATCCGAACTTTCTCAGACTGTTTTCAATCACGTGTAAGAGTATATTAATGCTGATTAGTGTGTTAAACACAACACGTAAATATAAGATATAAATGAAAGAAGAAACGCTAATTACTATGAACTGTACTAATAAAAATTAATTTAGCTTATCGAGATAACATAACTGTTTTAGTAAGACAAAGTACCCCAGATCGTTACGAATTAGCAAAATATTATGCGAATTTGCCTACCTTTATTCTGTACTGACGCCCTGTGGATGTCAATATCAAACTCTTGTAGTTCAAAATGGTTCAAATGGCTCTGAGCACTATGGGACTTAACATCTATGGTCATCAATCCCCTAGAACTTAGAACTACTTAAACCTAACTAACCAAAGGACATCACACAACACCCAGTCATCACGGGGCAGAGAAAATCCCTGACCCCGCCGGGAATCGAACCCGGGAGCCCAACTCTTGTAGAATTTCATACTTGTTACTGCGTACTTTTTCCGCTTCAGTTCATAACTGAATTGACTTAAGTGTGACACTGAATTAATTTTTAGCTGAATTTCGATATAAATCTTCATACATTGATAAATTTCCAAACTTTCATAGTAGTTCAGCAACGCTAATCCAGTATGACTGGTCTGAACGTGGACACAGACCGCTTCGCGGCCAAATTCGCATAATATTTTGCTAATTCGTAACGATCTGGGGTACTTTGTCTTACTAAAACACATATGTTATCTCGATAAGGTGAAATTAATTTTTAATAGTACAGTACATAGCAATTAGCGTTTCTTCTTTCATTTATATCTTATATTTACGCGTCGTGTTTTACACACTAATCAGCACTAATATAGTCTTACATGCGATTGAAAACAGTCTGAGAAAGTTCGGATTTTTTTCAATTTCACGCCTGTACATGGTATATTGGTAGCACCTCGTCGCCTTGCCTGTTACGCTATGTAGCAGACTTTACCGCTCTGCAGATCAGCATACCGAAAAGGCGAGGTGACTCGCTCGTTTTGTCCACGATTGTGCATCCGCACTGAAGGTTGTCGATTCATTGCCCATCAAGGTGAATCAGGTATACGATTTGTGATGTCTGTTGTTCCAGACAAGTCCGAATGACATCATGTATTCACATAATCCTATACGATTGACGTATATGCAGCAGAAAACCGTGGCGACCACATGGCGGCTGCCATTTTCCGGTTTTCGAGTGTCCGCGAGCAGCTGCACGGGGCGTCTGGCGTGACCGGCCCTGGCGGTCGCAGCTTATTGGGCACGGCTTATTGGCCGCGCCGCGTCAATAGACTGCGTGACGGGACGCGATTATCGACTCGTGCGAGTCGACCAGAGGCGCGAGTCGACTGGGCCGTCGAGTGCGCTATCGGGTCCCGCGCGGGCACCTAATGGAGCGTGAGGGGAAAGATTGGCCGCGCCTGCGGAGGCGGCCGCCGACGGCGCCGAAAGAAAAAGTGGCCGCGACGGGGCGGAGGAACTCGGGCAAACTCGCGGTCCGACGCCGCCGGCGCTTTGATGAATGCCGCGGGCGCGCCCGGGGAATCTCAATTATGGGCGCCAGCCCATTCCCGAGCTCCGAAAGGCATTCAGCTGCGCCAGCCAACGAAAACTCTTACAACTGCCTGGCTTCCAACACAGAGGCAACATTTGAAACAATTGTCATACAGAGTTTGTGTGCAAAACATTTGTAAACAGTTCTGAAACTCAGTTACAACAATAAAATAATCAAAAATCAGCAGTCCGGAAAAAGATGTGGGTGAAATTTTGTTTCTAAAAGGGTAATCTGCAGTATACAGGCCTGATACTGGAAATCAGACGTTCTCTGTTTTCAAGTTCATTTACATCTGACTCATCACCTCTTGAGTAAAGAAGCCTCTCTGGTTCTTTAAGGAGCCTGTCTCGTCCTTTAACGTTCAGTAGTTTCCTTCTTTCCATATTTCACTTCGAAGGGAACGATCTATTGATACGTAATCAGCATGGTTTCAGAAAACATCGTTCTTGTGCAACGCAGCTAGCTCTTTATTCGCACGAAGTACTGGCCGCTATCGACAGCGGATCTCAAGTTGATTACGTATTTAGCCGGCCGGAGTGGCCGAGCGGTTCTAAGCGCTCAGTCCGGAACCGCGCTGCTGTTACTGTCGCAGGTTCGAATACTGCCTGGGGCATGGATGTGTGTGCTGTCTTTAGGTTAGTTAGGTTTAAGTAGTTGTAAGTTCTAGGGGACTGATGAGCTTAGAAGTTGAGTCCCATAGTGCTCAGAGCCATTTGAACCATTTGATTCCGTATTTCTAGATTTCCGGAAAGCTTTTGACACCGTTCCTCACAAGCGACTTCTAATTAAGCTGCGGGCCTATGGAGTATCGTCTCAGTTGTGCGACTGGATTCGTGATTTCCTGTCAGGAAGGTCGCAGTTCGTAGTAATAGACGGCAAATCATCGCGTAAAACTGAAGTGATCTCAGCTGTTCCCCAGGGAAGCGTCCTGGGACCTCTGCTGTTCCTGATCCATATAAATGACCTGTGTGACAGTCTGAGCAGTTCTCTTAGGTTGTTCGCAGATGATGCTGTAATTTACCATCTAGTAAGGTCTTCGAAAGACCAGTATCAGTTGGAAAGCGATTCAGAAAAGATTGCTGTATGGTGTGCCATGTGGCAGTTGACGCTAATTAACGAAAAGTGTGAGGTGATCCACATGAGTTCCAAAAGAAACCCGTTGGAATTCGATTACTCGATAAATAGTACAATTCTCAAGACTGTCAATTCAACTAAGTACCTGGGTGTTAAAATTACGAACAACTTCAGTTGGAAAGACCACATAGATAATATTGTGGGGAAGGCGAGCCTAAGGTTGCGTTTCATTGGCAGGACACTTAGAAGATGCAACAAGTCCACTAAAGCGACAGCTTACACTACACTCGTTCGTCCTCTGTTAGAGTATTGCTGCGCGGTGTGGGATCCTTAACAGGTGGGATTGACGGAGGACATCGAAAGGGTGGAAAAAAGGGCAGCTCGTTTTGTATTATCGCGTAATAGGGGAGAGAGTGTGGCAGATATGATACGCGAGTTGGGATAGAAGTCATTAAAGCAAAGACGTTTTTCGCCACGGCGAGATCTATTTACGAAATTTCAGTCACCAACTTTCTCTTCCGAATGCGAAAATATTTTGTTGAGCCCAACCAACATAGGCAGGAATGATCATTAAAATAAAATAAGAAAAATCAGAGCTCGAACAGAAAGGTTTAGGTGTTCGTTTTTCCCGCGCGCTGTTCGGGAATGGAATGGTAGAGAGATAGTATGATTGTGGTTCGATGAAGCCTCTGCCAAGCACTTAAAAGTGAATTGCAAAGTAATCGTGTAGATGTATATGTAATCCCCATAACTGTTAATACATTAGGTGTCAAAAGTTATGGGGTACCTCATAGTAACATTCCCAGTATAGTGCAGCTGCTCGACTTGGGATGGAGTCAACAAGCCGTTGGAAGTCCCCTGCAGAAATATTGAACCACGTTGTCTCTTCAGCCATCCGCAATTGTAAAAGTGTTGTCGATGCAGGGTTTTGTGAACGAACTGATCTCGCGATTATGTCCCATAAACGTTCGATGCGATTCATGTCAGTATATATATATATATATATATATATATATATATATATATATATATATATATATATATATATATATAATGACCTTTGAACACTATTAAGGTAAATACATTGTTCTCTATTAAAATCTTTCATTTGCTACCTATGCCTAACAGTAGTCAGTGCCTTCAGTAATTAGAATCTTTTATTTAGCTGGCAGTAGTGGCGCTCGCTGCATTGCAGTAGTTCGAGTAAAGAAGATTTTTGAGAGATAAGTGATTCATGAAAGGTATAGGTAATTGTTAGTCAGGGCCATTCTTTTGTAGGGATTTTTTAAAGTCAGATTGCGTTGCGCTAAAAATATTGTGTGACAGTTTAGTGTTGATCAGAATAAGTAAAGAGCGAAATGTCTTGAGTACGTTCAGTTCTGTTCAGCTGTTTGAAAATCAAATAAAGTAAGGGGTTTACCGGCACAGTAATTTTATGATTTTTCCAAGGGGACGTTTCAAGTGAAAATTTCATGCTGGAAGTTCCATCGTTGTTTGCGCACATGAAGTCTCCTAGTATCCGAACATAAACACTTCCAGTCAATGATCTGTTTAGTTGGACCAGAGGGCCCAGTCCATTCTTTGTAAATACAGACCACACCATTATGCAGCCACCACCAGCTTGCACATGACTTATTAATAACCTGGGTCCATGGTTGAATGGGCTCTGCGCCACACTTGAACCCCACCATCAGCTCTTACCAACTGAAATCGCGACTCATATGACCACACAACGGCTTTCCAGCCGTCTAGGGCCCAATCTATATGGCCACGAGCCCAGGAAGAGCGCTGCAGGCTATGTCGCGTTGTTAGCAAAGGCACTAGGGTCGGTCATCCGCTGCCACACCTCAATAAGCCCAATTTTCACATCACTGCCCCAACGGATACGTTCGTCGTTCGTCCCATCTAGATATCAGCGGTTATTTAAAACAGTGCTGCTTGTCTGTTAGCACTGCAAAATCTATGCAAACGTCGCTGCTCTCGGTCATTAAGTGAAGGCCGTCAGCCGCTACGTTGTCTGCAGGTAATACTTGAAACGTGGTTTCCTCGGCACATTCTTGACACGGTGGACCTCGAAATAGTGACTTCCTTAACGATTCCCGAGATGGAATAGCCCACGGGTCTAGCTCCGACGACCATTCCACATTCGAAGTCTGTTAATTATCGTCGTGTGATCATAATCAGAATCGGAAACCTTCTCAAGACTCATCTGAGTACAAACGACAGCTCTGCACTGCCCTTTTACAGCTTGTATACGCGACACTACCACGTCTGCATATCTGACCGCTATCCCATGACTTTTATCACTTCAGTGTGTCTCACTGTGAAACAAGACGGTCAATTCCTTTACAAAAATTTTTTTTAGTTGCGTACGAAGGCGTGCATCTCTTTCCTGAAGCAATGTGGTCGGGCCAACATGTTGCCAAGATTGTTTCTGTGCCGTGTTGCGGCTCACGTTGGTGCCGTTGGTAGGTTGGCATCCTGTGATGCGGATAGTGGCGTCTCGTTTTCTTCTCGTGTTTAATGGCGCCAATACGTTTGCTAGCATTTTCTGCCTGTGAGTGGCAGCAGCAGCAGTTGTCGACATCTAGTACCCTAGTACCATCTTTGGAAGGGCGTCAAGTGTTTTCTGCACCGTAGTGTATCGAGTATTGGACAGAGCAGCAGTGAGGTTCGGCAGCATGAGCGCATGCCGGGACCGCTGGCGGCACGCAGACATTGCCGGATTGAGGGGCTGTAGTTGCGAGGGCCACAACCTCGTTTTTCACCGGACCCAGGAGGTTTGAGTTGAGTGAACATTAACTCAGTAGTGAAACCTCCGCTGAGTTGGCGAAATTGGTTAGCCGTCCTCCACTTCTTATTATTAATCATTGAATTCCTTGTGTTGATTGGTGAAGTTCAACCAGTGCCATTTTTCTGCCTAGTGGCCGCTAACGCCCCAATTGCCTCCCATGGAGGTTAGCGTATTTTCGTGGCAGTGTACCTTTCTTTGCCTTGCCGCTGCAGTCCATAAGGCGCGTAGTTAGACAGCCTCTGTGATTGTGGTTCGGATATGTTGTTTCTGTTGGATTGCTTTGGTCGTAGTGGTTCCTTTTGCTTCTAAACGCCAGAGTCTGAAGACGTAGTGCTGTCCACCGGTTCCGCCTTGCCTGAGTTATTCCAGCGTTGGGTTGGTTATCAGACGTTAGGTAGATGTTGCAAGAGTGTTGGTCTGTCACTAGTTTGAGTCGCCATCCGGTTAAGTGAATACAAGTCTTGGCTGCCTGTCTCATGGGTTACGAAGTTGAGCAATGTTCCCAGGCTGATCCTTAGAGCACTGTCTGAGGCCCACTTGTCTCTTTGTTTGATCAGATTGTGATGATTGTTTTTTAAAATAATAATTTCATTTTGAGTTATTACTATTGGCGCCTTCAGCTGACAAGTAATTTGAATTTTTGGTCAATAAGGCCTTCAGCCATGAACGCAATTTGTCTAAAGAATTTTTAATTACATATTGTCTGTTAAGAGTGAAATTTGATGATGGTGGTTTTTTTAATTATTTTAGTTTTTAAGCATTTGCTATCCAGGCCTTCAGCTGTGAAATTTTTTTTTTCACTGATTACTACTGGATCCTTCAGCCGCCAAATAATTTGAATTTCTGGTCAATAGGGCCTTCAGCCGTGAGTGCAACTTGCTTAAGAATTTTACTAGACATTGTGTCTTAACAGTCAAATTTGATAAGTGTTCCTTATCGTCAACCTTATTTGCAATTAGTTCCAAATAAAGTGTACGTGATTTAAAAGAAAAAAACTGAGCAACCAACGGTAACCCGTCCACACCGAATCCTGCCCTTCTCTAAGTCCCATGTTTCAGTTTCGACTACGTTACATAAGTTTCGCTGGGAAGCCCTTACACATCCTCCATTCAGTTCTGATTTCTTCCCACGCGAATTCCGTATTTTGGGTGCCTTAAAGGAAGACGTACGTGGCTATCGATTTGGTTCGGACAAACAGGTGGACGCCTGTGTACAATCTTGGTTCCGTGTGCAGCCGCCAACATTTTTGCATGAAGGTTTACACCGTCTTTCCTCACATTGGGATATGTTTATTAATAGTTACGGCAGTTACCTCTGAGGTAATAAACAGTTCACCCACTGTTTTGCATGTGTCTCATTTTCATTTGACTGGCCCGTGTATGTAAATAATAGTTCAATTTTTACACTGCGGTAATGGTTGCTTACCGAAACCAATAGTAAAAATAAAGGACATTCAGACGTGTGTAAACGCTACAATATTAAGAAATCCGATTAGCAGAAAAATTTTGCCAGTAAAAGAGTTCCCACTTAAATCTCCCTGTTCCTCCATTGCGTAGTTATAGTTTCCTTCCTTTCTTTTGCCTGTCAAGCACAGTATATAATTGTGAATAAAAACTATCTCAGCTGTATAATTTTTACACTTTTGTTATATTATGAGCGGATTCGTTTCTTTGAATATAGCAAGAATGCCGAGTTGCGCTGAAGTGAAGGCGGTGCGGCTGTCGTTAACATAACATGCGACAACCAGGCCGGCTATGTCGCGACTTCAACAAATATTGTCAACCTGGAGGTTTTTCAATGAAACTAAATAGGTCGTAACACAATAAGTGTGTAGAAATGCAGCTTTGGTTGTTTTCATTCATCTTTAACACTATGGGCTCAACGTGATCAAGATTACTTGCTGTAGATAAACTCTTCTCCTTTCGTTTCCTAGATTTCATAACGACTTCATGACAGCGTTAATAATTTCAAGCCGCTAATGAAAGGTGATGAAAACTTCCGCAGGCTGAATTTTTGAGCAGTGAAACGAAGCGGAAAATAAACGAAAATGAGCTTTATGCAATGGTTGCGTCATTCACCAACTGCACTCATGCTCATAAATTAAGGATTATTGCAGAATGTGGTGCCACACAAAACTGGCGCTAGTAGCATAGGCACATAGGGAACACACACTACACAGATCTGTAAGTCCACGGTATTGGTGATCAGTTGAGACAACCGTCCCGATACACATTGCCACAAAACGCCACTGTTTCCTGCGCATGTACCCCGACATCAACATGGGGTATGATCACCATGCACACGTACATAGGCCGCACAACGGGTTAGCATACTCTGGATCAAGTGGTCGAGCAGCTGCCGGAGTATAGCCTCTCATTCTTGCGCCAGTGCCTGTCGGAACTCCTGAAGTATCGTAGGGGTTTGAAGACGTGCAGCGATACGTCGACCGAGAGCATCCCAGACGTGCTCGATGGGGCTTAGGTCTGGAGAACAGGTAGGCCACTCCATTCGCCTCATATATTCTGTTTCAAGGTACTCCTCCACGATGGCAGTTCGGTGGGGCCGTGCGTTATCATCCATCAGGAGGAAGGTGGGACCCACTAATCCCCTGAAAAGGCGGATATACTGGTGCAAAATGACGTCCCGATACATCTGACCTGTTACAGCTCCTCTGTCAAAGACATGAAGGGGTGTACGTGCACCAATCATAATCCTACCCAACAACATCAAACTGCTGTGTTGTGATGCCATCGTGCCAAAGAAAAAGAAACTTCAATGTATGGGTAGAGATGGTCTCCAGAGACAGATGCGTACTTGTGTTGATCCATTATGCATTCCAGAATGAAGAACTCACGCGGAGTATGCCACGAACACATTCTCCAGTCCATAACGCTCCCTCCTGCGGCCTTGACCCTTCCGACGATTGCTGCACGGTGTTTGTTTTCAGACGTTTCACGCCTTTACACACCAACATGGGAAAAACAAACGTGTCGCCACGCAGCGGAAGTTCAGCTGCGGTACGGGCGTGCAAATTCCAGCCTTCGTCGCCTATGAACAGCAGTCAGCGTGGCTGCATGAACCAGGCGCCTGATGCGGATCCCCATACGCAGCAAATTTCGGTGAACGGTCATTCGTGAGACACTGTTGGAAGCCGTTTGGTTCATCTGGGCGGTCAGATGCTCAACAGCTGCACGTCTATTCTTCCGTACACGTCTCTGCAGCTGCTGCTCACCCCTGTCATCTGTGGCCCGTGATGCCCCATATTGCCATGGTAAGCAACTGTTTCCAAGCTTAGACGTTTCGAAAAGACTTCCACCCTTTGCCAATGAGCCCGCCCTTTTTTGACGTCAGGTAAACCGCTTCATTGACTGCACTGTTGTCCGCATCCTCAGAAAATGTTACTCCTAGTGCTGTCACCTTTCGTCTATGAGTCAGTATTGTACACTGACGTCCAACAAAGGCGGTGGTCACATTAATGCGATTGGACCATGTAGTTATATCTCACAAATGTAGTAACCAGTATTTACGAAAGTTTTTGGGAATTTGCTATTACTGTGGCCTGATGTTGATCTGCTGTTACGGTGGCCTGATGTTGGCCTGCTGTTACAGTGGCCTGATGTTGGCCTGCTGTTACAGTGGCCTGATGTTGGCCTGCTGTTACAGTGGCCTGATGTTGGCCTGCTGTTACAGTGGCCTGATGTTGCCCTGATGTTGCCTGCTGTTATGGTGGCCTAATGATGGCCTGCTGTTATAGTGGGCTGATGTTGGCCTGCTGTTATGGTGGCCTGATGTTGGCCTGCTGTTATGGTGGCCTGATGTTGACCTGCTGTTACAGTGGCCTAATGTTGGCCTGCTGTTACGGTGGCCTCATGTTGGCCTGCTGCTATGGTGGCCTGATGTTGGCCTGCTGTTACGGTGGCCTGATGTTGGCCTGCTGTTACGGTGGCCTGATGTTGGCCTGCTGTTACGGTGGCCTGATGTTGGCCTGCTGTTACGGTGGCCTGATGTTGGCCTGCTGTTACGGTGCCCTCATGTTGGCATGCTGCTACGGTGGCCTGATGTTGGCCTGCTGTTACAGTGGCCTGATGTTGGCCTGCATGGAGACGAGGGCACAGGCATACTTATTACTGAGGTTCTGGTTGACCACGTCTCATAATTATAAGGGAGAATCGCCGTATTGCGAACTGGAGCACATCGTAACCCTGCGTCAGCCAATGGAGAAAAACTAATGGATGCCAGCAATATTCTGAGTCGGAGACTTGCAGCAAGCGCACTAGGGTACTATCATCCCATGTGTAGGCTGCCGTTAACGCAAAAACGCCACCCTCTGGTGCGGAGCTGTGACCGAAACTTGGAGGAGGAGGAGGAGATTAGTGTTTAACCTCCAGTCGACAACGGAATCATTAGAGACAGAGCGCAAGCTCAGGTGAGAGAAGGATGGGGATGGAAATCGGCCGTGCCCTTTCAAAGGAAACATCCCGGCATTTGCCTGAAGCGATTTAGGGAAATCACGGAAAACCTAAATCAGGATGTCCGGAGACGGGATTGAACCGTCGTCCTCCCGAATGCGAGTCGGTGAAGCTTGGACTGCTCGTGAAAGGCGTCGCACTCTGTCCAGCGATGAATCGCGGTTCTGCATAACCCCGGACGACTATCGCCGATGAGTACGGCGGCGACATGACGTCAGGTTCCATTCTTCCAATACTTTGGATAAAAGCAGCAGTGCTACTCCTGGTGTCACGGTATGGGTGGCCATCACGTACGAAAAAAATAGTTCAAATGGCTCTGACCACTATGAGACTTAACTACTGAGGTCATCAGTCGCCTAGAACTTAGAATTAATTAAACCTAACCTAAGGACATCACACACATCCATGCCCGAGGCAGGATTCGAACCTGCGACCGTAGCAGTCACTCGGTTCCAGACTGCAGCGCCTAGAACCGCACGGCCACTACCGCCGGCCATCACGTACGATTTTAGGGTCACTTGTGGTGGTGACTGAGGGGAGTCAGACGGCACAACGACATGTCAAGGAAATCCTGCGTCTTCATGTGTCACACCTTACGCGACAGACTTGCGGCGACTACTCACAAAATTTAGAGAACCGGCATTTGAACATAAATGCCGAACGATTCTACTGCCGCCAACGTACATTGCGGGTAAGTACCACGAAGTTACGATACCAGAAGTCAGGGCTCATGCGGAAGTGTATAGACAGTCGCTTTTCCCTCGCTGTATTTGCAAGTGGAACAGGAAAGGATATGACATGTAGTGTAGTAGTGGAACAGGGTACCCTCCGCTACACACCATACGATGGCTTGCGGAGTATCTACGATACAATCATAAAAAATGTCAATAGATGCCCGTACAAACTTGTTCTTCATGGAAGATTGGATCCCTGTCAATGGACAGCTACCCCAACGGTGACGTCAGAGCGCTTCTCAAGCAGGGTGGTGTCTGCTGTGTAGTCGCACATATACCATCAATGTGTACATTGCCACAGGCGGTGCAGTATGGCCTACCACACATTTTGCACTGGAGACCATAGGAAGAATTGAAGCAGGACACATACGCTACTGGCCATTAAAATTGCTATAACAAGAAGAAATGCACATGTTAAACGGGTATTCATTGGACAAATATATTATACTAGAACTGACATGTGATTACATCTTCAAGCAATTTGGGTGCATAGATCTTGAGAAATCAGTACCCAGAACAACCACCTCTGGCCGTAATAACATCCTTGATACGCATCGGAATTGAGTAAAACAGAGCTTGGATGGCATGTACAGGTACAGTTGCCCATACACCTTCAACACGATACCACAGTTCATCAAGAGTAGTGACTGGCGTATTGTGACGAGCTAGTTGCTTGGCAACCATTACCAGACGTTTTCCATTGGTGAGAGATCTGGAGAAAGTCCTGGCCAGGACAGCAGTCGAACATTTTCTGCATCCAGAAAAACCCGTACATGACCTGCAACATGAGGTCCTGCATTATCCTGTTGAAATGTATGGTTTCGCAGGGATCGAATGAAGGGTTGAGCCATGGGTCGTAACACATCTGAAATGTAACGTCCACTGTTCAAAGTTCCGTCAGTGCGAACAAGAGGTGACCGAGACGTGTAAGCAATGGCACTGCATAGCTCCATACGAGGCCGTTAGGATCCAGCGCGGCGTTCCTTATTACCCTCCTGAACCCAACGATTCCATATGCTGCTAACAGTCACTGGATCTCGACCAACGCGAGCAGCAGTGTCACGATACGATAAACCGCAATCGTGACAGGCTACAATCCTACATTTATCAAAGTCGGAAACGTGATGGTACGCATTTCTCCTCCTTACACGAGGCATCACAACAATGTTTCACCAGGCAATGCCGGTCAACTGCTGTTTGTGTATGAGAAACCGGTTAGAAAATTTTGTCAGCACGTTTTAGGTGTCGCCACCGGCGCCAACCTTGTGTGAATGCTCTGAAAAGCTAATCATTTGCATATCACAGCATCTTCTTCCTGTGGGCTAAATTTCGCGTCTGTAGCACGTCGTGGTGAAGCAATTTTAATGGCCAGTAGTGTGTAGTGACAGTCGCTTTTCCTTCGCTGTATTTCCGAGTGGAACAGGAAAGGAAATGACTAGTAATGGAACATGGTACCATCCGCTATGCACCATACAGTGGCAGGCGGAGTATCTACGATACAATCATACGAAATTTCAATGCCCGTACGAATTTCTTTTTCTTGTCGGAAGATGGCATCACTGGCAATGGACAACTGCGCCAACGATGACGTGAGAGCGCCTATGAAACGAGGTGGTCCTACATCCACCATTACTGTGTACAAAGCCACATGCGGTGCAGCATGGCCTACCAAACACTTTGCAGTGGAGACCACAGGAAGAATGGAAGCAGGACATGTAATATTACTTGACCCGTACTATGGGGTAGGAATCGTGAATCGACCAGCTGATCGTGTATAGATGTAGACAGTATCGCGTTGCCATATTTCAACAGGAAAATGCTCGTCCACGTTTGATACGTGTTTCAACAAAGCGTCTGCATGAGGCTGACTATTCCTTTGTCTTGCAACATCGACACATCTGTCCCCGATGGAACAAGTCTGGCACTAGCTCAGACGTCACTTCGGTTTCACTGCCACGGAGCAGGATATCAGCGAACTGATACAGCAGTTGTAGGACCGTACCGTGTACGATGTCGTGTCCTGCCGATAAGTGGGCTCATAGTGCCAAGTTCTCTAAATCTGAATCAACGCTGTAAGCATTGAAGTACCATCAAATGTCCTCTCAACCCGTGAAGTTTCGTTTCTTTTCCTCGTACTCTTCTGTGTGCTTCAAGTTTTTGCTTTACTTTGTTTGTCAGGCAGTGTAATTTAAGGATAAACAGAGAAACGACAATGATGCCAAAGAATAGCACAACGACAAATAAAGACATGCTCAACATCAAAGTTGGGAAAAACGCATTAATTCTAGAATCGAGAGGATTTGCTTTATTTAATTGCGGCCTTGGTTCACAATTTCTATTTGTAACCAGATAATTAGTTTCGGTCGATAACGACCATCTTCACTACATGTACACCTACATCGTACTCCTAAGCCACCTAATTGTGTGTGGTGAAGAGTACTCTCCGCACCACTATCTGATGCCTCCAACCCTGTCCCATTTGCGAATAGTGCGGGGGAAGAATGACTGTCGGTAAGCCTCTGTACTGGCTCTGATTTTTCGAATGTTCACTTCGTGGTCAATACACGAGATGTATGTCGGGGGATGTAATACGTTATCTGACTCCTCCTGAAAAGTTCGGTCCCGAAATGTCAGTAGTAAATTTCTCCGTGGTGCATAACAACTCTCTTCTAACGTCTACCATTGGAGTTTGTTTAGCATCTCCCTAACGCTCTCTCGCGAGCTAAACGCGCTCTCTTCGTTGGATCTTCTCTGTCAGTCCTACCTGATACAGATCCCAGATAGATGAAGCCACTTCCTTCGTGGGTAAGTTACGTTTTCTTAATATTCTTCCGATAAATCTTAGCCTTGTGTCTGCTATTTCCACTATCTGTTTTACACTACTGGCCATAAAAATTGCTTATACCATGAAGATGACGTGCTACAACGCGAAATTTAACCGATATGAAGAAGATGCTGTGATATGCAAATGATTAGCTTTTCAGAGCATTCACACAAGGTTGGCGCCAGTGGCGACACCTACAACTTGCTGACATGAGGAAAGTTTCCAACCCATTCCTCATACACAAATGGAAGTTGACCGGGGTTGTCTGGTGAAACGTTGTTGTGATGCCTCGTGTAAGGAGAAGAAACGCGTACCATCATGTTTCCGACTTTGATAAAGGATTGTAGCCTATCGCGATTGCGGGTATCGTATCGCGACATTTCTGCTCGCGTTGGTCGACTGTTAGCAGAATATGGAATCGGTGGGTTCAGGAGGGTAATACGGAACGCCGTGCTGGATCCCAACGGCTTCGAATCACTAGCAGTCGAGATGACAGGCATCTTATCCGCATGGCTGTAACGGATCGTGCAGCCACGTCTCGATCCCTGAGCCAACAGATGGCGACATTTGCAAGACAACAACAATCTGTACGAATAGTCCGACGACGTTTGCAGCACCATGGACTATCAGCTCGGAGACCATGGCTGGGTTTACCCTTGACGCCGTATCACAGACAAGAGGGCCTGCAATGGTGTATTCAACGACGAACCTGGTTGCACGAATGGCAAAACGTGATTTTTTCGGATGAATCCAGGTTCTGTTTACAGCATCATGACGATCGCATCCGTGTTTGGCGACAACACGGTGAAGGCTCATTGGAAGCGTGTATTCGTCATCGCCATACTGGCGTATCACCCGGCGTGATGGTATGAGGTGCCATTGGATACACGTTTAAGTCGCCTCTTGTTCGCATTGACGGCACGTTGAACAGTGGACGTTACATTTCAGATGTATTACGACCCGTGGATTTACCCTTCATTCGATCACTGCGAAACTCTACATTTCAGCAGGATAATGCATGACCGCATGTTGCAGGTCATGTACGGGCCTTTCTGGGTACAGAAAATGTTCGACTGCTGCCCTGGCCAGGAAAATTCTCCAAATCTCTCACCAATTAAAAACGTCTGGTGAATGGTGGCCGAGCAACTGGTCACAATACGCCAGTGACTACTCCTGATGAACTGTGGTATTATGTTGAAGCTGCATACGCCATCCAAGCTGTGTTTGACTCAATTTCCAGGATCATCAAGGCCGTTATTACGGCCAGAGGTGGTTGTTCTGGGTACTGATTTCTCAGGATCTATGCACCCAAATTGCGTGAATATGTAATCACATGTCAGTTCTAGTATAATATATTTGTCCAAAGAATACCCGTTTATGATGTGCATTTCTTCTTGCTGTAGCAATTTTTTAATGGCCGGTAGCGTATATGGTCATTCCACTTAAGGTCGCTCTGGATCGTCATGCCTAGATATTTTACGGCAGACGCTGTCTCCAGCTGTTTGTCATCAACAGTGTAGCTGTACAGTAGTGAATTTCTGTTCCTATGTTTGATCAATATGTTATATTTATTTACATTCAGGGTCAACTGCCAGAGGCTGTACCATTCATCAGTTCTCTGCAGGTCGTTGTGAAAATACTTACTGTCTCCTGGCGTTGCTACTTTGGTATAATCAACTGTATCATCTGTGAATAGCCTTAAAGAGCATCCCAAGCTTTCTACTAGGTCATTTATACATATTGTGAACAGCAACGGTCCTATCCCCGTGTTGCATTATGCGTATCATGCCATTACACGTGATGGTGCAGCCATTTCGACTTCGTCAAACAAACAAAATTGTGGTGTGCAACTTGAAGTGCAGAAAGTACTCTTCAGTGGTGCTCTTTGCATGCAACAATATTGTTTGTTAATGATACCACCATCTGGTGTGTATAATGAAACGCGTTTCTACTCAGGTCTGAAAACCTGGATCGCTGAAAACTGTTTCGTGAGGCCACAACTTGTAGAATTGAGAGAAGTTTGCTGTCTAACAAGTAGGATTACGAAGCAAACAACATACCAAAATTAGACGAATAGGTGAAGCAAATTTTTTTCAATTAAAGAGCTCCATTGACGTCAGATACTGATACGGAACTGAGGAAGGAGCTCCTGAAGTTGCTCACCGGGAACATAACGTCGTGTGGAAGTGAGTCTTGGATCATCGGAAATATTAAGAAGAAGAAACTACAAACATGTGAAATGTGACACCGTCGAACAACATAAAAAATTAATTGGGCCTGTAAAATACGAAACGTTGAAGTGTCACAAAGATTACATGACGAAAGAGTGTTGAAGAATCTTGTCATAAGGGGGAATTAGTGGCACACTGCCACGACATCAAGAAACAGTTAAGCTCGTTTACGGATTCCCAGCATACATAGTTAAGCTAGTTTCCGAAAGCAGCACTGGAGAGGGGAAAATAATAGTGGCAGACCAAAAAATACTGCAGTAAACAAAGTAGATTACAAAGGATGTTGCTTGTAATAGTAACACTCAGGTGAAAAGATTGTCGCAAGACAGTAAATGTGGTTGACAGGATCAAGCCAGGCTAAAGACTGATGATACAGGAAAGAAAGAGAAAACACAACTGAAAACATTCACTTCTTTCGTATTAAAGCGTTTAGTGCGTCAGTCATTGTATATATTTCCACTACGTATTTCGGTGGTTCACACTTCCCCCCCCCCCCCCCCCCCCCCCCCGCGCCCACCAATAAAAAAATCGCGGCATATATTTCGCCTATTTCTGGTAATAAAATTGGTTTTTGAAATTTGGCAAGGTTAAAGTTAAAAAAAAGTAAATTTGTAAGAGTAAAGTGGGCTTACAAGTGAAATGGAATCGAAAAGATGCGGCATACTGCTATTTGTTGCGTGTACTCTTCGTTGTAAATTATGTTTGGATTACTTCAGACAAAGATGTTTCACATCTCACAGGATACGTTTACTCATGAGTGAGGAGTACATTACAGCAAATAGAAGTATGCATCATGTTTTCGATTCCACTCCTGTTGCAAATACACTTTACTCTCGCAAAATTCATGTCTTTTTCTTTTTTA